>NW_014578399.1:9895-25705 GCF_000485595.1 Priapulus caudatus
TAAAATACTGTAGGGTAACGGAAAACTATATCCTGTATCCCCGCACTGAGAACCGTACGCGTTATTCCAAAGACGCACCAAGCAAAATCTAATTTATATATCCATCTATATCTATCTATCGATATTATTGTGTACATCGTGTATAATTACATGTTAATGCAGTATCAGTTGATATAACGCGCGGACAACGGAGTTGCTCGTTATTCAAAGCGTAATAAAAGGCAGTGTCTATATCGAGCCGCGTATATATCTATACATCTATCTATCTACCCATCCATCTAGCCATTTACTTATCCATCTATCTACCTAACTACTTATCCGTCCATCTATGTTTCTAAGCACAGCTAACATCACTGGACAGCATTGTTACTACCAACACGCACACTAATAAGTTAATTAATCATCATTAGTTAATTACATTAATTAAATAATAAATAACGACAGCAAAGCAAGTAAATATAACTGACGTCACATCGTTTTCAGAATACATAAGATCATGACGTTTCATCCCTGGAATGTAATCGGCTCATGGACGTAAATATTAAAAAAGTCGGAGAAGCTGTCTATATATCGCAGAAACGTGTTCAGCTAATACGCTGGTTCTTTGTTTGCAATAGAATAGTATTTCCGAAGACGAGCTAGCTTCATGCGTCTACGTGTAACATCGGTGTGTGGTGTCCTTGTATCGTGCCCTGGCGCAGTGGTTATAGCACTAGAATCGTTTGCATGAAAGCCTCTCGACGTGTTCATGTCGCCGCTGCCGTCGGCACGCGTTCATCCGTTTACAACGATTATGATTGGCGCACTGGAAAATAAATACCACTCTGAGCTGTAATTTAGATATGTATATCTATATAATATAAATACTATGGATTGTCAAAGTTTCGAGGCAGTATAAAAAAAATTCAACTACAAATACACAGAGACCAGATTCTGTTCACGTGTCTATTGACGCAAAAGTGGAGATAAAGAGACACTCACCTATGGCTCGTGTTTGTTGATCTTGTTGAGTACGCTGGATATACCGACCAGCGCGAGACCGACCATCGTCAGCGCCACGCCCACCCAGTGCATGCACCCACTGCGGTGACTGGGATGTAGGGGGAGGGTAACTTCCAGCAGTACATAGGTAGGCAGACCAACACTCATTAGATCAAGCGTGTCCGATCACCGAGGAACGATAAAGCTGTCAACTCTGAAACGGATATTGCTAAGAAAAAATAAACAAAACTTAAAAGTTGTGAACTAATGAAATAGCTAAAACCCTAATATTCATCACTCAATATCTATTACGGTATACATAATTATCATCCTATAACCATGATGGGGTAGGACAACATTCCCACAAAAAATTGTTACATTGAGTAACATTTATTTCATAACTCAATTATAGATTGAATATTCACCATAATTTCTATGGAAAACAATGCATAACGGAATCCATAACTTGTAGTACACAAGTAAAAATGAAACGGAATGCAATGTTAATGATTTTTCACCAACAAAGGGCCAATACTATTCAAGCAGTGTTAATGTTCGCAGAAATCAATGATTTGCCATAAAACACATCTGCCAGCAAGATAGCAGGGCATTGGTCAAGACAAAGATTTACTCAACTTGCTGTGATGAGGACTCCAGCCTTTTATTAAAAAGGTTCTTTGAAACTCTGTAACAGAAATATATAAAACCGTAATGACACGTACGCTCCATATAGAATCCACCGATACACAGATACTGAGTGACAACAATAGCTTAGTCTATAAAACATTCTATGTACGACTGAAATCCAATTTAGAGTACGTTTACATATTAGACTTAGACGAAATGGCTATGAAACTAAACGCGGTTGTATCGTGGCCACCCAGGGAGAATGCCGATAGAGCGGATTTACTCTGAGTACGTACAGGGTCGAAGGCACTGTAGACAAGCAGACCGACTCCCCACACAACGATGGTCCTGCAGGCATCCACGAGGGATCGATGCACCGCTGAAGCAACAAAAGAACACCCGTGCTTTAGCATGAGCAGGAAACAACATAATAATACATAATGCGATATAATAATAACATAAAACACGATACATAGAAAACATATAAATAATATGATAAATGAATAACATAGATCAGTACAACTGGTACTGTGACAGTTATAAAAATGCACTGATCCTCAAGTGACCAGAAGTCATACCCGTCATCGACTTTGTCACGGCAAGACCACCAAAGAAGTTGTAGAAGGCGATGGACATCAGGTAGACAGGGAGACGACAAGCAGCTTGAGATCGTTGCCGATCTGGTAGAGAGCGTCCAAGCTGTTCTCGTAGTTGCCATTGATGTCGTTGCCAGGAATGAAGAACATGGCCGGTAGGACGACCTTCAAAGTGCGCAAAAAACCACAGATGTATCAGGAGCGCGTAACAAAAGAATACGTTGTGTTGAGTATGGCTATTAATATTGTTTTATGAATTGTTTGACACATCAGTTTGTAATCCCATGCTGCCACCTGGTGGCTGGGATGGTGTCAGCCCAGTTGTGCTGTCTTCTTGTTGAGTATGAAACAAACTAGGTCCACCATTATTTTTGGTTACTCTCAAATTCAGTTGTGTGTTGGAGTTGTGTGTTAAAACGACAAAATATCTCCATATGTCTTCCCAACGAGGTTGCTGCGTGGACACGTTGTGTCATTATGCACCAGCGAGTTATCCATTTTATCACGTACTCCTCATCACTCTTATTTGTAATATACTCCTGAGTATTTCTATTATTATGTACTACTGAGTATTTCTTTTATTATGTACACCCGAGTATTCTATCTATCTATCTATCTATCTTTCTCTCTATCTCTATCTCTATCGCTATCTCTCTCTTTCTCTCTTACCATGTTCTCCCGATTACGCTCTTTGTACTCCAGAACACACATGTATAGAACTCCACGAGAACTCTATACGAATATTCATGGGAACTCTCAGCAGTGAAACATTTCTTGCTCAAATTATATTACAGCACTGTTAACTAATGAGCCTAGTTACTAACTATACTACTTTTAGGAGTGTAGGCCCACTCACACACTGTTACTCAAGCCAACTGGTTACGTGAAAACCCACCTGGGTCAGAAATGCTGACCCAACAACTTCTGATTCATGACTCACCAAACTCAAGATGAAAAATCAAAATGTTCCTTCCACTCCAACAACCTAAAATGGAAATTCCATCAAAGTTTTAATGACTCACAAAAATCAACAAACACATCTACTTACGGCTGCTGCATAGAAATTAATTTGTATGTTGTTGTGCTTCGCACACGGAAATGGAAATGCCTTGTATATTGTATAATAATATCTTGTATATTGTATAATAATATCTCTGTACTATGGTATAAAAATTTGCTCTCTCGCCCCCGAACTCAATATATCTTGTATATTGTATAATATCTTGTATTATGTTATATCATTCAGTGGATAATATATAGTAGTATCAATACTGTGTATCCAAGTATAGCAAGCAACATGAACATAGAATGCTAGTAGTAAGTATATATATATATATATATACTTATATATAATTTATATTACAGAGTAGCTAATAGGGAATTATTTTATTTTTTATTAATTTTCTATTTTTAATTTTTAATTCTTATTATTATAATTTTATTATTTATTTTTAGATTCCCTATATTACCCTGCTATTATATATATATGTATATATGTAGGCCTTCAGATCATGCGACTCACGTGCAGTGGCCATGCTTTATTCAAACGATTCTTAGAAACAGTTTTGCTCACATAATCAATCTGGAAGTCGTGACTGACTAGCATGATCTCAGTATAGAGAGATTCCTGGAAACATCAAACACCAAATTAGCCATGTATGGATCACACTATCGTAAACACAACGGCAAAACAATTTCCAACACATGGTGCTAGAATTGGACTACGTCAGATGAGCTAATAAAACAAAAGGTAAAAAATACATGCTCTCAAACGGATCAATTTTAAAGGACAAGATATTTAAAGGATTTTAAAGGACAAGAGTATTTACAGGTATTTGTATATACTACGCTGGAACCCCGCGCCTACGCGCGGGCTTAGTGACTGTGTAGCATGTGTTACCCAGCAAAGTAGTGTTATGTGTTAGGTGTTATATGGAGGCTTAGTTTGTCACCATGTTTTGTTTGTTTTAATGGTCGAGATGTCAATACAATACATGTACAATCTATGCTTACATGAGTTTCATGCCTCAGCACGAGCATAGGTTTCATGCACAGCTGGAGCGATGGTTTCAGGCCTCAGACGGAGCATGAGTTTCATGCTCGCACGGAGTATGTAGTTTCATGCTGAGCTGAGAGCATGAGTTTCATGCTACAGCCCGGAGCATGAGTTACGATGTCAGCCTACGAAGCATGGTTTTCATGTCAGCACGAAGCATGAGCTATGTCATGCCTCAGCACGGAGCATGCAGTTTCATGCTCCGCGACGGAGCATGAGTTTCATAGCCTCCAGCACCGAGCATGAGTTGCATGGGTAAGCACGAGCATGCAGCTTTCTGCTCAGCTGGAGCATGGTTTCATGCTCAGCACGGAGCATTGATTTCTGCTCAGGCCTGGGAGCATGAGTTTCATGTCCCTCAGCACGGAGCTATGACGTTTTAATGCTGATGCACGGAGCATGAGTTTCTGCTGAGCCCGGAGCAGGGATTTATGCTCAGCCTGCGAGATGATTTCTGCTCATGCCTGGAGCTGAGTTTAGCTAGCAGATGCATGAGTTTCATGCTCAGCACGGGCATGAGTTTCGCATGCCTCAGAACGGAGCATGTCGTTTCATGCTCAGCACGGGAAGCAACTGAGTTTCGCATGCTCGCACGAAAGCCATGAGTTTCATGCTCCAGCACAGAGCTTAGTTTCATGCTCAGCATCGGAGAATGAGTTTCCATGCTCAGCCTGGAGCATGAGTTTCATGCCTCAAGCCACCTGAGCATGAGTTTCCATGCTCAGCTGGAGCATGGATTTCATGCTCAAGCACGGAGCATGAGTTTCATGTCAGCACGGAGAATGAGTTTCAGGCTCAGCACGAGCATGAGTTTCAATGTAGCCGAGCATGAGTTTTCATTCTCAGCACAGAGCATGAGTTTTAATGCTCGCTTCGGAGCATGAGTTCAATGCTCAGCACGGAGACATGAGGTCTCATGCTCAGCACAAGAGCATGAGTTTCGATGCCTCAGCAAGAGCTAGTTCATGCTGAAGACGGGCATAGTTCATGCTCAGACGAAGCATGGTTTCATGCTCAGCACGGAGCATGAGTTTCATGCTCAGCACGGAGCATGAGTTTCATGCTCAGCACGGAGCATGAGTTTCATGCTCAGCCACGGAGCATGAGTTTCGATGCTCAGCTGAGCAATGAGTTTTAGATGCTCAGCACGGAGACATGAGTTGTTCCATGCCTCAGCCAGGAGCATAGTTTCATGCTCAGCACGGAGCGATGAGTTTCATGCCTCAGCACGGAGTCATGAGTTTCATGCTGAGCCGAAGCATGGTTTCGATGCTCGCAAGAGCATGAGTTCTATGCTGAGCACGCGAGCATGATTTCATGCTTTTTTTGAGCACGCGAAGCATGGTTTCTGTCTCAGCACGAGAAGATGAGTTTTCGATCGCTCAGCACGGAGCATGATTTCATGGCTCAGCACGGGAGCATGAGTCTCTGTGCGGCTCAGCACGCGAGCATGGTTTTGTGCTCAGCCTGGGCATGAGTTTCATGCTCAGGCACAGAGAATGGAGTTTTCTATGCTCAGCCGCGGAGCATGAGTTTTCATGCTCAGGCCAGAGCATGAGTTCAATGCTCGCACGAGCATGGTGTCGATGCTTCAGCCTGGGCATGAGTTCATGGTCAGCAGGGGCAGTGAGCTTTCATGCTCAGCCTGGGACATGGCTTCCTGCTCAGCACGGAAGCATGAGTTTCATAATGCTCAGCACGGAGCATGGTTTCATGCTCAGCAGAAACCTTACGTGTGCGGTCGATTTTCACTTGAGTTTCATGGTCTCGCCTTATTAGAATTATAATTGAGAATATCTGTCGTGGTTGATATTTTGGTTCCGGGAGGCTGACAACTTCAGCGTGTGCAGGGTATGTGAAGATTCCTGCTCAGTGTGCGGCGCATGGTATTTAGTTATTCCGAGTATGCTAGCGACCATATCGACTTGGTTTCAGCCTGCACTCGCCGTCATGTGACCGCTCGTGCACCATAGCTGCACAGACAGCTGGCACCCTCACAAATGTGTTGGTCTCGCGGAGCTGAAACTCGCAGTAGCTTGCGGAGTGTCTGTTGAAATTCCTGCTGGGCACGAAGCTCACGCTCATTGCTGAGCCGACGAACCCACGTCGAGCGGAGGCCTTTACTACATAATCACCAACGACCCCAGATAGCCATTACAGACAAAAGCAGCTAATAATAAACATGCGTGACAAGAAAATTGGTCCGCTGCAAACTGCATCACTTATTGTACTACCTTAAGGGAGAAAACACATTTTACGATTTTTTTATTCTGGGTCTACTATATTTATTGTAATTTGTGACGACAACGTCGGTCAAATGATTAATATAATAATGCTGCAGGTACTTATTTGATGGCGTTAAAGCCAAGTATTGCGTATGTATAGCAACGGTTACAATGGTGCAAGAGACATGCTTGTGCAATTTATTACCAAAGGGAAGTGGCACGCAGGAGAAGATGTATGCGTCAATGAGCCTGGCATTGCTGGGCGTTGCCTTGTGACTGTGAGCAACGCAGGTAAGGAAGATACTTTACTCTGTACGCTCGACACGGGCTTACTAGCGCGTCATATCTACCTATGCTGCGAGCCATGTTACGCTGCGCTGTTCATGCATGGCAGATGAAGCTGATGAAGGCTTCACGTGCGCGACAGCACGCTTGCTACATGTCAAGCTCCTCTCCAACATATGGCCCCTGATGCAACAAGCTCGTGAGCTACAGCTGATACTGTGCTACTGAGCTGTGCTACTTGGAGAGGAAAAAGTAAGCAATCGAGCGCACTAGCTGCTCGTATACCCGTGTACGTGTTGTTGTTCAATATTATGTGAGGATAATCAATGCTATTAACTGGTGCATGGCCAGTGTTATGTCACGCTGCCACGCTGTCGTGTTGTTTTACTTCCTTCTTCCTTCTATTACTAGAACAGGTAGAAGGGGTATATATATAGTTTATGCCTAAATGCGGGGATTACAAAATACATGCTATCCAAACCTAAATTTACCCACATTACCTATATATTGATTATACATTGTCACGGTGAGTAAAAATTTCTTTTCAATGCCGATGATTTAGTTATCAAAGGAAAAGAACAACCTTTGATTAGTCGTCTTTTTTTAATTATGTAGATTCCTATTCTTCTCTAAACAGGTGAATCAGGACATATACTTTTGCAAGCATTCCAGTACTACTCCATTACTGGGACCGCATGACTGGGACTACTCCATGCACTTCCCAACAAAATCTGAATTTAGATGGTTACTGCGCATCAAAAACGGCCTTTCGTTTTGGCGCTTTAGCAAATCTCCGTGTGGTCTTGGCTTGAGAGTTCCAAGCGGATTTCCTTCGTGTGTCGCGTTACTAGTTGGATCGATTGCTCTGCCCACGGTGTGGACATACCATAGAGATGGCAACTCCAACGAAGAGATGCAATTGATACTCCAACCTGGTGGAACTTCTGTATTCTATATATGGACGGACCAAAGTGAAAGTCAGTGAGTATAAGCTATAGTAACATGTTCATATTACCTTTTTTATCCCAATATCAGGATATTAAATTAACGCATGAATTATTGAACGCAGCTTTAATATTGCTTAGACTTAGAGCCGCTTTAATTCTCTATTTCCACAGCAAAATTACAATGAATATTACCGATGGCACCTGGCACTTTCTATGCACAACCTACGACAGTACTACCAGATTGGACACAGTCTTCGTGGATGACCACGAAAAATACATTGGCATTACCTCGCAACAAGTGAACTTCATCGCTGACACAGGGGCTAACTTCATAATAGGACAGGATGTTGACAATACACAGACGGACACTGATCAAACAGAAGCATTCGTGGGGGATTTAGCTGACCTGAACGTGTACGATCGTATCCTGACTGATGCCGAGGTTGCAACAATCAGAACCTCTTGTCTCTCTAATGGCGGCTCTGCCATAAAGTGGCTTGACTTCAAGACCATAATAGGTGAAGGTATATCGCTGGACATGCCATCTAACTGTACACCGTGAGGCCAATATTTCGGTTTCAGAAGAGCAAATATACTTTGACGCTCTCTCGCGTCAGATTAATTACTTATGAACTCCTAATGAACTTATGAACTTATGAATGAACCTTACTCATGAATTACTTACTCATGAACATTATGAACTCCTAATTACTTATGAATCGCGAGAGATTAATTACTTACGAACTCCTAAATGTTAGAAGTGCCACTGTGCATAATAGTGATTATAACCACTTATTCGTAAACTACTTTATTTTATAGACAAGCTTTACCTTGCAATCGATTAGCAATCTTCTGGAGATCTATGGGCCTATGGCTAGTAAAGATGTTTTCTGTGATACGTACATCGAAATTAAATTAAAACCAATCTGGGAGACTAGATCGATGTTATCGTATATAATTTAAACACTGTAAATATTTAAAAATAGTCGAGCATGGAAACATTGAAATAATTAAACATGGACATATGGGAAGAAATTCAGATTTTTTGTACCGGCCCTGGGGGCTGGTAACAGCAGTTTTTTTACCAGCCCTCACCATAATTTACCATCCCTCACAAATTTTGTTTTTTTATCAAAAATAAAGACAAGATCGACTGTTTCACTGACTCGAGTTGATCGCAAGATCTTGCTTGTTGGAAAAATGTTGTAGTGTGCGGCATCTCGTATAGTAGCTGTTGAACAAACTATAAGTATAATGCAGATCGTGAATGATGTCTGAAGTGTTTTTGTCAACGTCATGTTTCACGCTTGCATTCATGATTTTAAATTTGCAAAACGTTGATAAATTACGGCATGATATCCTTCAGGTAAAACAGTAATGTAGGCTAATTGCTCATGAATGCTATAAACAAAAATGTATAGGTACTCGCTAACACGTCGGACACGCTCGGAGGGCCCGTGTTTTGCCAATGTTACTGGCCCTCCAAATAATTTGCCAGCATATATGCCAGTGGGCCGGTGCTAATTTTGCACCCTGATGAAACAATTAACAGATGAGTATTGAATGAACAATAAACATAAACGCTGGCATATACTAGTTTTCCGCACTCACTTTTCGTTTACGCATTCACTTGTTTTAGAATAGAGCTTAAGAGGTTTAGGAGGCAACCATCAGTACCCTTCTGCCAATTGTTCAACGTTGCACTACTTTTCAGATTTTTGTGTGGTAAACATCAGTACTAGGGTGCACTAATCTGCATCATACACGTTAAGGTAAACGTTCTGCGTCATGTGGACGTCTAGAAAGCATGAAAGTAAGATTGGTGTTGTCGAGAAATTGTGCAATTCTGTCGTGAAGTGACATATAGCCACCGTGACCGGTCGGCCATTTTACCCTCACCATAATTTACCATCTCTCACAAATTTTGTTTTTTTATCAAAAATAAAGACAAGATCGACTGTTTCACTGACCCGAGTTGATCGCAAGATCTTGCTTGTCGGAAAAATGTTGTAGTGTGCGGCATCTCGTATAGTAGCTGTTGAACAAACTATAAGTATAATGTAGATCGTGAATGATGTCTGAAGTGTTTTTGTCAACGTCATGTTTCACGCTTGCATTCATGATTTTAAATTTGTAAAATGTTGATAAATTACGGCATGATATCCTTCAGGTAAAACAGTAATGTAGGCTAATTGCTCATGAATGCTATAAACAAAAATGTATAGGTACTCACTAACACGTCTGAAACCACCAGCTCGGAGGGCCGGTGTTTTGCCAATGTTACTGGCCCTCCAACTAATTTTGCACCCTGATGGAATAATTAACAGATGAGTATTGAATGAACAATAAACATAAACGTTGGCATACTAGTTTTCCGCACTCGCTTTTCGTTTACGCATTCACTTGTTTTAGAATAGAGCTTAAGAGGTTTAGGAGGCAACCATCGATCAGTACCCTTCTGCTAATTGTTCAACGTTGCACTACTTTTCAGATTTTTGTGTGGTAAACATCAGTACTAGAGTGAACGAATCTGCATCATACACGTTAAGGTAAACGTTCTGCGTCATGTGGACGTTTAGAAAGCATGAAAGTAAGATTGGTGTTGTCGAGAAATTGTGCAATTCTGTCGTGAAGTGACATATAGCCACCGTGACCGGTCGGCCATTTTTGTCGGTGAAACAGGATCCGACTACACGCTGGAAATGTGCATAATTTAGCTAGCAAATGTTTTGATCGGAGCATATGGACCTTGAATCTGTGCATTTAGCATGAATAAAGTGTGGGTTGCGTATGAGTCAAAACTCTCTGGGTATTTTTAATTAGTGTTTTTGTCATACGTATTTAGGCCTAGGCCGAGCAGCTACTGCATAGGGATGCCCACTACTGTTGATAGGGTCTATGTCCCCCAGGGTACTGCCGGAACATACCCTGGTACTAAATACTACTATCTAACATGCCGGACCGTACCTCGCCTACTCCACTAATGAGTCTAGGGAGTCGCCTACGCCTACTCCCTAACCCTAACCCTAACCATATCAGCTAGATATAGTTACCAGGGTACGTTCCGGTATACCGGACCGTACCCAGGGTACGTTCCGGCAGTACCCTGGAGGACATAGACCCTATCAGCCCCACTACTGCTGGAAAACATCTCTATACTAGTTTATTAAAAGAGCAGATACGCATTCATCGTAACACAGAAGCATCCCTCACTCCACCGTGGCACATGCGCAGTCTGTGGCCATGCGCGGGAATATGATGCACCTATAATTACATTCAGCACAGGTGTCCGTGCGTCCGTGCGTCAGGCTGTATATGTCCGCCGCAACACGCAAAATGTCAACGCACATAAATGGCAGAAGGCAGAAAGGTGCGATATGATATGACTACTAGGCGCTTTAATTTAATTTAATTTTTTTTTTTTTAGGGTTAGGGTTAGGGTTTTTTTTTTTAAGTGCCTAGTAGTCATATCCTAAGTGCCTAGTAGTCATATCATATCGCACCTATCTGCCTGCATTGTTAGATGCGACCACCCACGTTAGATATCGCTCGCGTGCGCAGCCAGTGACATATTGCCACCGTGACCGGTCGGCCATTTTAGTCTGTGAAACAGGATCCGACTACACGCTGGAAATGTGCATAATTTAGCTAGCAAATGTTTTGATCGGAGCATATGAACCTTGAATCTGTGCATTTAGCATGAATAAAGTGTGGGTTGCGTATGGGTCAAAACTCTCTGGGTATTTTTAATTAGTGTTTGTGTCATACGTATTTAGGCCTAGGCCGAGCAGCCACTGCATAGGGATGCCCACTACTGTTGAAAAACATCGCTATACTAGTTTATTAAAAGAGCAGATACGCATTCATCGTAACACAGGAGCATCCCTCACTCCACCATGGCACATGCGCAGTCTGTGGTCATGCGCGGGAACATGATGCACCTATAATTACATTCAGCACAGGTGTCCGTGCGTCCGTGCGTCAGGCTGTATATGTCCGCCGCAACACGCAAAATGTCAACGCACGTAAATGCGAGGTAGTCCCCGACGAGCGGTCACACCATGTCCCCTGCATTGTTAGATGTGACCACCCACGTTAGATATCGCTCGCGTGCGAGGCTGGGCTTTCTACGCCTGTCTCGCGACTCACCTGTTTACGAGGACCTCTCTCACGCACTTGCACTGCCTTCTGACCACCTGCTCAAAGTCGGACGGGCTCAGAGGCAAGGCTTCCTCTCTCATCTGTCGATACGACACGAATCTCACGTCGGCGTACCTAGAATCACGAGCGTAACACGCGAAAGTTATCTTATGCCAGCTGTCTAAACCCTAATCAACACAGCAAACCTACGAGATTTACCTTTGACACTATCCTTCCCAAACTAAATGCTAACGTTATCAATAATGCATTATTACTACGCACGATATTACTACTCATTAAATAAGTTCATTCGGTTGGTAGAATAATATAAATAACAAAGTTAATTTTACTCAACCGTGCTGGTTTGAACAATTAAACAATAAAAAAATATATAAAAAAATATATATAAAAAAAATGAAAAAACAAAATTTTACTTTGTTATTTATATTTAGATATTACTACTATCAAGTCACTAACATATATTGTATACATTTGTGTTTGTGAGGATCATGTTCATGCTAGTATCGATGAGGGCTTCTGATTAAAATAAGAACTGAGGATATAAACCAAGACAAGTGGGAGCATCAATAGATACCTGTCCTGGTAGAGATTGTGCAGTCTCTGCATCACAGGATTCGTAATGAACAGGTGCTGACTCAGACATTGCTTAGCATTGCTGAATGAGTCACGCTATGGTACCGGTGACCTTACAAGCCTACAGCAGACAGTCCCAAATCAACAACGCAAGCCATGCACGACTTCAACCCAAATGCTATTCACCTTGTAGTACAATTCGATGGTGAAGTCCATGACAAGCTGTGATCAATTTCCTTACTTTAAAAACATTCGTCCTCTTACACCAAGTGTGGTTGCATGGCAGCACCAATTGCTTATTTTTGCAACAACTGTTTATAAACTTTAACAAATTTATCTTGACCACTCCATAAAATTTTATCGTATTTTATAAATCAATACTTCGAAACGCTGATGCTTTATCGGATAAATATCTTAGACATAAAGGTTTGACTAGTGCTTTGGCGTGACAACAAAATTTGTTGTAGTTTACCACAAATAGGGATGTTACTCATTCCAGTGCAAAATTATGACAAAAATCAAAACAGAATTAATAATTGCTTTTTTAAAATTTTAACAAATATTTTGTTTCACGTGACTGATACACATTATCAGTCCTATTCAATAACATTATTTACAAACACAACTGACTTAAAATGCTTGATATTATACCTTAATGGAAAGGTTTTTGGTGATGCAAACACTTTCAACCTACCCCTTTCGTGTGGATCTTTCAATATGTAATCCACTGAAAAATATAACCATGACATCATTGGACTAACATTGGTAATGTTGGTGCACTTGCAAACACTATTACTGTGCATAAAACATAATATTCATACTCAGTGCTAAACATGTAAAATAAGAAAGACAGATCAGTAGGAACACTAGATGCGTTTTGATAGATTTGCACGAACACTTGGTTAACGTTATTCTATGCGAACCAACACCTTACTTTGATACAAACATTGGATGTGCAGTCACTCGTTACACAAACAACGGCAGTTTACCGATGGCTTGCTGAAGACTGAATCTGTAGTTGTTTTCCACTTCAGTATTCAACTCTTCGAGTAGTTTCTTCTTATGCTTCGCTCCCATACCCCGAGCCACACAAATTCTTCGCTCCACATTCTTCATTTGATCGCTAGGCGGTACAGCTAACATCGCTCCCTTGATGCCATTTTCAATGTAAAATTTGTACTTCTGTAATAATCGAAACCTTCGTCGGTAAAACTTGGCAGAACGATCAATATTTGCAGAGAAATCTATTCATTGTTTGTACAGGTGTTTATCCAGACGTTACGTGCAGTAATATATCAGGAGATGCGGCATTCAACTTGCCTCAAGGTCACTGCTGCTTGGCTCCTGCTCACTCCTAGACTCCTGCAGCTCATGATGTTCCATTATCTCTATCTGCTCTAAGGGAGAAGCAGGCCGGCTAGCACTACAAGCCTGCCAGTCCCTGGAAAACATCCAATAACCTAATTAAGGTTCAATTCACGATTGCGATTCAAGACCACCTGGAGGAGAAGTGTGGAGGAGGAACTGAAGGAGATGGGCTTCTCGCGAGGACAGACGCTGCATGCAGGCTGCCCAGGACAGATCCCACCGGAGGGACACTATTCGTACGGCCTTATGTCCCATCAGGGGAGCAAGAGGATAAGTGTAAGTGTCACGATTGTGAATAGCAAACATTATACCTCTACTTAATTACAGCCTTTGCATAAGGAACGTTACATCTTCATTCTTACATACACCTGCACAATGTTGGATAGCATCAGGAGACATAAAGAGATATTACACGATTCACCCTCATCATAATTATATAGAGATCTATACACCTATCGTTGAAACACTATACCTATTATTACTATCCATCCTCTTCTTCTTAGCTGGTCTTATTGGCGAGAGAGCTTTCTTTTGCTTGTAGTCACCAGCTGACGTAAGTATTAAGCAGTCATTAAACAAATATATTATACATGGAAATTAATTAGAAACCAAAGCAACAATAATTGCGGCATGCACCTCCCCATCTGATCAAGTCTAATTAAATATGATGAGCAATAGATTACTGAGGCTAGTTAATGAAATTGTCCTCGCATTGTCCAGTATTTCTAACTATGAGGCTATACCATCAAGAGCTGATATAACTGCTTATATATGGTCTATATACTTATATAGATTATTCATGTTATTTACAGAATTTATATATCTTATATTACATACTTATATATGCATAATAAGTATTATTAACTCGTGACACTATCACGGGCCATGTGTGTGAGCGATTAGGCGCGGACGACCCGCGGGAAGTGGGAGTATCGCCACCACCCACTGTCGCGTAGGCAAAGTAGTTACTTAATGTATCGTGAAAGGTAAATTAATGGTATCAGCGTCGCTGCTGTTTTCTTGATTTACAGCGCGAGTTTTGCATTACGCGAAGATATTTGCAATAGCCGCGTATCACCTTAATAACAATAAAAATTTACTTGAAGAATAACAAGAACAATCACTTACAAGAGATACCGGCAGGACGCGGGGGAAACTGCCCAGGCGCGTGGCGAGCACTGGTAAAAATAAATGTGATTAAACAATAATTCAATGTATTAGTATATAATATATATATATATTATATATATATATATATATATATATATTATATATATAACATTATTTGTGTAATCCAACTGTACCAACTCTAACTGATTTCTTGACCGCTGGTGGTGCTGGCTGCAACAGTGAGTTTCCAAACACAGATTGACATTGAGCGAGGCAAGCTTGGACGCTGCCCGTGCCGTGGAAGGAAACGCTACCACCAACGGGGGGGGGGGTGGGGGTGGGGGTGCATGGCCCAGCGATTCCATAGCGAACAACGTACAACTCCACACTGCGAACAACCTGAACATGAGGAACCGTCACAAACAATCAGATAGAAGATTCACGCGCTAATGCGAGCGATATATCCTAGCCAATATGTTGTTTTGCGTGTGTTCGAGTGTTGGGCCGGGTCCAAGACAGAGATCGTTGACCTATATAGCAGACAAGGGAATAATTTCAGGTGTATGAAAACGAGGAGCGAGAAAGTCGTGGGAGGTCAGGATTTCCGATTGGAGCGGGTATAGCTGGATTCGTCTTCGCGTAGGTCCGTGTACTTCAAGCGTTGTACAAGCAATCGGGTAGGCGATAGTTACTTATGGACTGCAGTAAATACTAGTATAGATTACTACGATTAAGTGGAGTAATTCTATGCTAAAGTACTGCTAAGTAGAAATAACATTAGTGATGCTATTCATTGTATAGTTATATATATATAATATATATAATAATTAGTTTGGCTGTTATCAACTGTAAGGCCAACTCTACGTGATTTCTTGATCATA
>NW_014578399.1:25730-40071 GCF_000485595.1 Priapulus caudatus
CACGTGTTAATATTAAATTTATATATGTCTTCGTATAGCAATAAAATTCTTACAAGATAGTATGTATTCGAGCATTTCGTAGCACAGTCCGTATGATAGAAGGATCGTAATGAATTAACTGTAATTTATTACTGCTCCGGTGCCAACTAACGTATTTTCAAGTAAATTTCACTGTCCATACGCTTATATGCTTAATTATGCTACCAATCATACCCCCACATATAACTCTTCTCAACCCTGATAATATGGGGCATTGCGCTCAATAACCATCTCTGTACCCCGGTCCTATGACACAGATAAACAATGTGGAACGAGTTCGAGAAGTATGTTTCCTATCCTAAGTATATACATAAGTGAAAGGAAAACTATTAAATGATAAAACTCGTGCTTCAAAAAATACCACAAACCTCATCCAAAGTGGAGTATATCACAGTATCCAATATGTGTTACTAACAATACTGAATATACACACTCGTACAATTTTAACTCAAATATTAGATCAGTATTGCAACAGTGTTCTCTGTATTTATTGGACCGTATATTTTTATAGTCGACATATAAGTCTGCACACCTACTTTCGAGCGAGTACTCTATGAGCTTATGAGATATGTACCCTTCTACCAGTTGTTTGATACCTTGTGAGCGAGTTTGAGCTACGTTATATTAGTTATGATATAAGAAATTTCGTTCGTTGATAATAATAAATCATCATAAGGATCTGATAGGTTTATTCGCTAGTACTTAGCTTCATCTGACGTAGTCAGCGTGCATGAGTCTTATATATATATATTCTATGCGTAAAGGGTCAGCTATAAATGATCGCTTACTGGTCACGTTAGTAAGTCACCCAACGGTCCGTTGCATCAACAGTTGGGCACAAATCTTAACAGCTTGACGATCATCGGTCACGATTTAATATACAGGGCGACGTTCTACTGAGTGTTAACCTAATTGTAAACTGCTAAAGGAAACAATTTCAATGCACGGACGCTCCAAAACGAGTATGTGAGTGAGAAATATACAGTATTACGAAAAAGTACTGCATACATGTTAAATTATAAATGGAGTGTCGCCCACTACAAAGGTCTAGAATGCAAAAAATTAAGTATGAGAAGGGAGAATCAGAATAGCGCATGCATTAAATTTGAGGAGTTTGAGTTTATTGCAACGTAAATGGCACAGTAAATTGGCGCCTTGCAGAGCACTTATATTAAAAAAGGAGCGCTTGACCTAAGCTAGTAGATAGTTGAATGCGTACACTTACCATATCCATGCGAATGCTGTGCATGAAAATACAGCCAACACTCGACTGTGCCGAAATATGGTCAGTACATGCTCCATTTGGTGGTCACATGTCATGAAGACTCAAATCAGAGAATGGCTTTCTCACAGGGTCAGATTCTTTTAGAATATTTGTCTTTTCTATATAAGAGACGAGCAAGAGAGAACACGCTGGACACCTAATCGAGGAAACTTAGAATGACTGCAAAGAGCTTTTTTTGTATTCCTTCAGCTCGAAGTCTTGGTATCTTCTACCCTTTTGGGGTTTTATCAATCTTTACGTAAGCAGACATGACACATAGACAAACTAATAAGTGACTGAATTCTAGCTCAAACATAGCAAAGTCTATTTATTATGCGAATAGGAGGAGCTCAGCTAAAAGGCCACAGTCAGTCTGAGTAACCTTTTGCCTTCAGGTAAAGTGATACGGAATTAAGGATTATATAGTGACATAGGATTATGGTCCTATGTGTCGTTAAAGCGATGGCATTATAGTTCATCAAACCATTGATAGAGCGTGTATTCTACTACAGCTTTTACATACCTACGATACCGTCAATCGTCTAGTCAGTAGGCTTTCTCATATTCATGCGCGTAGTCATCGCATAGTCTAGAAAGCCAATAAAGCCTAAGTGGATATAGACTATGACAGTACGGTCTACGGTAAATCTATAAAAATGCCAATAAACGGACGTAACCCCTGCGAGATACAGCACAGGATGATATGGGAGGCCGCTACGTCACGATTATATGGTCCTCGTGGATATTCGAATCCCATCATGATTTAATTCTATTATATATCTGGGTTTTCTGTATTTCTTTAGCCGTGAATTTCTAGGTATTCTTTATCTATTTTAAACTATTCGTATTTTTACCAGAGTATAATATACACAAACGGTTTGATACGTTTTCATGAATATCATTAGTGTACAATCAAATTACCATAACAAGCACCAGAGATACAATTCCGACATTTTAGTGCTCACATACTATAATAAGTCTATATTCATAAATAAGAGCATATGATGTGTCTATATAAGATGTGTTGCAGGAGGGTATGACGATCGCATAACGGCTGATAGTGTGTTAAACTGAGTTAGCAGTATGCGAGTGTATGATGCCAGTTATAGAAATATATAACTAGAGACTTTGTGTGCGTCATATGCAGCCGTATAAGCTGTGAAACATGCACCACTAAACAACAGTAGAAGTTTCCACGATGAACACCCTGCTAACATCTTGTCTGCTGTTCTATTCTATAAAACACTATTGATTTAGGTTTATTTAGGATGAGAGGGTAAGCATTCAGCGATGAGGCAACGAAGTGTATGCTGAAAATGATTGTGTACGCAAATGCGTGTCTGTATCGATATGATATCACAATAGCCATGTGTATCTAACTACAGTCCCTAACACTACATGGAGAGTAGTCAGCCGACATCGGCCTTACCTGTTACACCTAGTATACCAGTAGTAGTCGTAGATCAAAGTCAGAGTATCTTACTCTAAGTATAATGCTAAGAGCCCAATGAGCGGTATCTTGGCCGCCTTGGTTATGCCGTACTTATATATTGCGGTTAATTCATATCTATAAACTAAAGACTTACACAGCACACATCGGAGAGCGCAAGACCTCACGCCAGGCCAGCTGAATGTCGTTAAACTTCGTGCCCTGAAGACAATGTATGTGACTATAACGTATAACGTTTATTTAATCTGGTCAATTTCGCCGATCACCAATCCCATACATGTAATCAATTCTAAGCGTTTACACCATCTCTCACTGACCTCTGATCTCCTTGGTAAGTTTAATTTTTTATTAGAGTTATAATTAATTTAAATCCATTAATAAATATAGATATAAAGTAGCTATCCGGGAGTCATGCGACCTACATTGAAATCTCTAATACACAATTTCTGAGACGTCTAAGTAGAACTACGCGCGCACTAATAGATACACCCGACATGTCAGTCAGCGCTATGCGCTTCATAAGAAATTATCATGAGCTCAAAGTTACAATCCTCGAGGAGTGCCATAACTTTTTACATAAGTATCATATCGTGGCGTAGCCTACACAAAACAACCACAAAACCAAAACAAACACACGCCGAACAAACACACGTCCTGGTTGAGCTAGGAAAAACACTTATGTAATCAAACCTTTAACCTTAGGCGCAAACTTCCTGCTTTGTTGGTGCATAACGTAATTACAAGGTAGGTAATAATCACGCATTCCGTGCATCCGCCTTATCCGCACATATCGACAACGGCCCATATTATCCTGCCTATTTGTAGATCTTGGAACTTTAGTTTGCTCAACAAAGTTAAGACTTATAATACACACGCATACTGCGACTGCGTCGACGGTCATCTCGAGTGGCGACCGAGTGGGGACTTCTCCACTCGCATCCAAAAAAATGGTCATGCTTGCAACACACACCACACCGCCTGGAAAAACAACCACACAGAAAGGGCGTAAGAATTTTGTGACGTGCTGGGGACAGTACATATTAGTTACTGAACGATGACTACACCATAGCCTCGCGCCGAAAATATCTACGGAATAGCAAATAACATTCATAATTACATATCAATGTAGTAAGCAATAAAAAAAAGTACTCGAAATGAAATGTCTAATACTTTACGAGCTGGGACGTCCACGGTTTGTCAACAGAGTGAATAACCCCAGTTAGCAGTGATTGCAAACGAACCAAAGAATGTGCCTTGCAGTATGTTGAATGTATCAAAAAATGCATCTGCCTGGACAGGTTTTGAATCTGCGCTTATTTTTTATTACGATACAACCTAATGTTTACAAAAATTGAGCCATCCCATACTCTGAGTGAAAGAACACTTAAACAACCCATTCGTGTCACAAAATTAAGCGTTTTAATAAAGCTTTGAGAATGCCCCAGTTGTCTGTTGATATAACAGAACAGAGCACACACACACGCACATCACACCACTACATCACATCATTTCACCCAACATGTACACACACACACACGATGATCTACACCACACTGAGCTTACGCACGACGCACGCGCGGAACGATCACACCCGCCACTGCGGTACTGACGCACTGACTGCCGGACGCCGATCACCCCTCGAGCTACGTCAGACGCATACGCAACGCGCCATCGGGCGGATCGACCTGACGCCTACTCACGCCACGCCCCTAATCTGCACCGCTCAACCCCGCACCCTAAACCATCTCTGACAAGCACACAGTCTACCAACAGCACTACAGTTTTCATCGCATGGCATTATATATCGAGAGCACTATGACGCCAGCGAATACCTCTAGCTCATTTCCGACTCCATTAGTCACCCTGAGGGCGCAGCACGTGGCTACACCAAACCCCATGTTATGTAGCGCGCCATTACCTTAAGAGTCCTGATGAGTTGATGACTAGATACTGGAGCCTAGTATGTTCCTTACAGAACTATCCACTCACGCAATATAGTAGATACGATTACCGACTACTGCCCTGGCCGGCGCCGTGATCGTCGCGTGCATTCGCGCTGACAAGTATCCTCAACATAGTACGCAGCATGCGATGAGGTCGACAAACGATATTGTATAGAGTGATGCGCCTTCTCCCGCTGAAGTCTTCTGCTTCTATTTGTTGTGGTACTCGCTGAGATTCGACAAGCTAGCTGCCTCCAGGTGATCGCTACAGGCCGCCTTATCTACAGAAACATGCATACCTGCTTAGAACAGATTCCGTTTCTTGAGCAACCAAATTTAGACAGGAACTGCGCCATGGAGTCTCTCTTGTAAGTAAGTGCACCGGGCAACATTATGCTTTCGTAGAAGCGATGCTAGAAAGGAAGTAGAGGTAAATGGAAAAACTGGCCTCATCGTACATGCTCGTAAGGAAGTTCAATTGGCGCCGGACTTGGAAGTGACGAGCAGATCGCGTGTGATAAGCTAAGTGCTGTCTACTGATCTGCTGTGCGATACGTTAAGCTGTCGTGCTGTGCTGAGCTCATGGCTGAGTTGTGTGTGTGAAACACACAATGAAGTCTGTCTAGCACACAACAACCTTAATCGGGTTATTGTTTAAAGATGGGCAGCTGAACACTCCAATCCAAGTGAGTGTGCTATGTTAACGACTGGGTAAATTGTCGTAGATGGCGAGTGGCGATGAATAACTGAGTACGATTATTGTGTCAAACTATGATTCGGACAATAGCGCTTCTATCAAATACGACGGTTTGCGCATGTGTGAATGTTCTGCACTGTACTAAGCTTGTGTAGTTTGCGTATGAGTTGAGCCAATCAACTGAGGTGAAGGTTCCGTGCCCCCTGGACAACTTACCCACCAGGACAATTACCCACCCGAGCGACCTTTAGGCGCGGCCGGAGCGTGGGACGTGCTGTCGCGGGTGGTACTCGCCAGCGCAGCTAGTCGCGTATGCAGAGGTACTATATCTTAATATGTATATCTGCTGAATCAGTAAGCCATCGTGAACTGTAATTTAGACGGTGGATGTATTAGGCGCGTGCTTTGTCGCGCGCCCAGAGCACGCTACTTGTTATCTGATCTTATACACTGCTTGGAGTTCTCATGAGCACATATAATGTTAGATACCAAATGACGAATTGCAATAAAAGCCTGGTGATCCCGCACGGTTATCACCGTGAGAGGAACAAAGCAGAAAACATCTGAGACGTTGAGGAGAAAATAACTGAGATACAACAGCTACACAGTGAAATTTGATAACGCAAGCCGCACGGGTTCGGGTGACTGCCTAGGCACCAAGTAAGTCGTGACTGCGATGGCGCGTGGCCCTGTTGTGAGCACCCGTGCGTAGAAATGAATGTTATCGTGAACTAGAATCTAATGCGTAATTCAATGTATTAGTATAATATACTATATATATATATATATATATATATACGGGTATGATAAATAATCTGGGACTAGATATATAGTACTAGTATATAGTACATTTATACTTGTGTCAAAACTGTCTTCTGTCACTTGAGTAACAGACACATTCGCTAGTCATACTCAAGCTTCTATTTATACTGATTTATCATCAGTTATGTATACGCGTCAATAGAGGTGGTGCGACATGCAAGATACTGCCTTGCCACGCATGGTTCAGGTGGACGCGAATTCGGTCGGTAATGTGGATCGAGCAAGAGGACCATGCATCGCTGGAACGCTTGCCGTCGTGAGAAAGAAGGGCAACAAACGCTACCACCAGCCGCATGCCAGCGATTCCATAGCGAACAACTACACTCCACTGCGAAACACCTGCAACATGAGCACCTTCACAAACAATCAGAGAAGATCACGCCCGGCTAATGCCGAGCGATAGTAGCCTAGCCAGTAGATAACGTCGCCTGTTTTCGGAGCATAGCTATTACAGAAGCGAGCGTCGGCGTGTGGCCTTACAGGAGGGAGAAATAGAAATACAGGTACCTAGAGCTAGAGTCAGAGAGTACGATGAGTATAGTAGGACAGCGATGAACTAACAACGTTGAGTGTAGTGAGGGAAGACATAGTGACCGGGTGTGTGCGACCGGCTAGGAATGTTGCGATTATACCAAGTTACGGATCAGTCAGAGGACGGAACGGTGCGCTGTCTTAATAATGTATATTATATATATTTACGACAGATAAATAAATATTATGCATGCATTTAAATTTCTTCTGGGCTTTACTGCTTTATTCTGAGTTTTCACAGGCTAGTGAGATCAACGAGACATACTGTCAGTTGTTTATCGAGCGCTTGCGTTAGTTGTATGTCCGTTTTACCCACTGACAGAATACCGAACTTATATGGAACATGCAGTGAGACTAACTAGCTATTCGCAGGATCTGTGCGGGCTTGGTACCGGTACACCGTTCTTTATATCTCCTATATAGAGTCGTGCAAAGACTACACGGGTAGGCATTAAACATATAAATCTTCTGATTTCTATGACTATACGTATGCATTATATCTGAGTGGTTAATTTTAGTAATTACAACTATTCATGTGTCACAATTAACATAGTTAAAAGTGTTGAACAGTGAGCAAAGACACAAAGACAATTGCTATTGGTTAAATTAAATTTAATAGAAGTTATATTTCTAATTAACTATGGACTAGATTAAACTGCCCTTATAGTTATCTAAGTATATAGTATTAATTATCTCTACTTAAGTGTATTGAGTTCACAATATACTATTATAGATGCTAATAAGTTACCAGCAGTGCTATTAAAACGTTAACCTACTGATTCGGAGCTTATACTAGTTTATAGACAAATTCGTCGCACTTGAGAGTTTATATCGGTGGCCAAGACACAACCGAGTTCAGCCTCACACGTTAATGACAGATTTAATAACATCGACCACTTGGTCTTGTATAAGCTATTATAGACACACGCGCAGCTGCGCCGAACGCCAGTTAGCATAATATCAAGAGCTAGTAAAGGTGTTTATTTAAGCTCTTGATAATATACACAATAACGAAGACGTTTGTTTTACTACAATGCGTAGCGCGGAACAAAGCTTGAGCGCGATTCAACCCAAAACATTGCGTATTTACACGCCGCGCGAGAATAAAATCCAGTAAGAATTTCCGGAGAGGATTTAGTATATAATATAATGTTTGTTGTCTTTATATAAGAATACGCAAATATTACGTGAGGGGAGCTCCTATAAAGTTGTCCTGCAGGTGGGGGTAACTGTAGGTGGGTAATTGTTAACCTCTATTCTTACGTCCACATCAAACAGCGGGGGATATTCATATGAGAGAGAGAGAGAGATAAAGAGAGGGAAGAGATAAGTCGAGAAGAGAGAGAAATGACGAGAGAGAGGATGAAGACGAGAGAGAGATCGAGAAGAGACTCGAAGAGCGGAGAGTGGCGCGAGAGAGAGAGAGAGATAGGGGAAGAGGAGAGAGAGAGAGAGAGAGAGAGCATAGCCATAAATTATCAACAGCGCGTTACGATCAGGACGGTTCGGTTACTGTTATGCCCGCTTTATAGAAATATGGATGCACAACCAGATTTACTATCATTACGGACTTTACCATATTTCTATATCAAGGGCATAACCATGCAGTACCAGCCGTGATCGTTTACATAATATAGTACTCATCTTAGCATGATTAAACGCTAGTGACAAAACCCAGCATTCAAGTTGTCATCCTGCTGAAGCCGCGTTCACATGAAAAATGTGCTTGCCAGCGGTTTAGGCCAATTCATAACCACACAAAGATGGCGTCGTACTCGTCACCGACGCCGAAACGGAATTAAGGCGGACCGGTTCACGCCTAGCAATCATCTTCAACTAGAGCAATGCGGCGCCTTTCTGTTTGACCGATAGAGTGTGTATACGCAGAGAGGATAACGGCCGTCGGTTAATTCACACCAACGAGTTTATTTCGAAGCGGTTTAGACTGTATGTTAAACAAAGTGCCACCTTAATTGGTTAAGAATGACGCCCTTTTTGACAGCAGCGATCCGTCTGCGTCGTGATGGCCGCCGATGGGAATGTACCCAGCTTTTCTGCCCTAGCTTCATATGGCCAAATACGACATACGCATATACGCTCTCCTATGACACTATTTGTCATAAGAAGATTCTTCCTATGACCAAGAGTATTGCTTGTATTGCTTCGTGCGATCAAGAATAAGAGTTTAACTGAGGCGAGCGATTAAATGAACGTAATTTCCCAGTGAATTTGAGCTGTAAAAGGAAACGAGTGTGACTCGCCAATATGTTGTCATAGGAAGAATCTTCTATGACAAATAGTGTCATACGGAGAAATGTATATATGCGTATGTCGCATTTCTCATAGCATGGCAAGCCAGAACATGTTGCAACATACATGGTTTGCCGCCGCATCAACATACTCCAGGAATCCCCGTGTCAGAAACCATAATAATATGCATTATATAGTGGTTCATAACGGTTTACAAGACATCAAACTTGAATTATCACATTTTTACGTATTATGATTAAACTATATAATTATGATGTTTTTGACAAGCGGACCACTACGTGGTTTGTGTACACATGTCGAGCATGCTTGCTCTGTCCCTCTATTACATGAAGCTTAATTTTGTCGTGAATGATAGTCACGGCAAATACTAAAATACCGATGTAGCCGGGTCACAGTGTCTACATTAGCAAACACCTGTTTTTCAGTAAACATTGTTAGTCATTTTTATGCCGACAATAGCATAGAACTTCCTGACGTTAGATACACTCACACCACGTATATAATATCAATATTCGGACCACACGATGCTGACCTGAAACGTATATAAAATGGGGGAAACGTGTGTAATTAGCGATTATCAAAAAAATTATAAAAGAAGTAGAACAGGCGAGAAACCTCATGGAGATAGAGTCTGCCTGAGCGCAAGGCGGCAGGAGAGAGACTGATGAGAGATGGTCACCGCTGTGTTGGTTTAAGATTATAACAAGCTAATAATTATTATCTTCATCCGCGGCGGCACAAAAGCATTTCAAATTAGGCACGAATGAGGAAGTGAATATGAATAATCTGTCAACTGTTCTTACTCTCACGATGCAAAGTGCGTGCTTGCTTGCTTGCGGTGCGGTGGTGTGCGCCGCGGAACATTTGTCCTCTCGCGCCTTCATCGCGAGTATTCAATATGCCATAGAAATAGGAGAAAGGAGAAATGATGCATTAGGGAGGCGGTTTGAGCATTAGAATCGCACCATCCCTACACCATCTACAAAGTCTGATCATTGCGCCGGTAACAAATAATGCGTAGACTGATACAATGTTGCATTGTTCCAGATAACACTGGTGCGTCTGTTGTCCAGAAACATCAAAATGATTCATCACATGATTCATCACGAGTAAAATCTCATTACTGTTGCTAGCGCCATGAAGTGTTGTGCAAAGGTAAGTGACATTTTAGACTTATGATAGCCAATATATATATAGTATATATATATGTGTGTGTGTGGGGGGGGGGGGGCGTGTGAGCTACCGTGAGTGTGGATGGTGTGTGTGTGTGTGTGTGTGTGTGTGTGTGTGTGTGTGGTGTATGTGTGTGTTTGCGTGTGTGTGTGGTGTGTGTGTGTGTGTGTGTTGTGTGTGTGTGTGTGCGTGTGTGTGTGTGTGTGGTGTCCTTTTGGTTTGTTTGTTTGTGTGTGTGTTGGTCGCATGTGTGTGTGTGTGTGATGTTCTGTGTGTGTTTGCGTCAGTAGGCTGTGTGTGTGGTGTGTGTGTTGTGTGTGTGTTTGTGTGTGTGTGTGTGTGGTGTGGTGTGTGGGTTTGTTTGTGCGTCGTGTGTGTGTGCCTGTGTGGCTGTGTCGTGTGCTTTGTGTGTGTGTCGTGTGTGTTTGTGTGCTTTGTGTGTGTGTGTGTGTGTGTGTGTGTGTGTGTGTGTATGTTTGTGGCTGTGTGTTGGGTGTGATGTTTCGCATCGAACCCCGCTATTTGACCTGCCTTACTCATCATGCAACGACATACGTACTGCGGCACGCGCATCTTTCTCACATCGAAACGTGAGTGGCCCACGAGTTAAGGGTCGCGAAGGCTGCGCGAGACACATTGCGGCAAACGTCCTGTGACTCAAACCGCCGCGGCTTGTGCTCGTGCAATGCCGTCATACGCTGTGTTCGCGTCGCTGGACCTAGACGCGCACTTGCGTCGCAGGTGGCGTCGAGGACCGTGAAGGTGCCTCACACGTGAGGTGCGCTCACGACGTAGGCTGTATCACGACGTGCAGCTGCGTTCACGAACGTAAGCTGCCGTCACCGACCGTGGAGATACGTCACGAAAAACGTAAGCTGCGTTCACGACGTGGAGATACGTCACGTACGTGAGCTGGTCCGTTCACGACTCAATGGCTGCGTCACGACGCTGAGATACGTCAAACGAACGTGAAGCATGCGTCACGACTAATGCCTGCGTCACGAACTAATGCTGTCGTCACGCCGTATGCTGCGGTCACGCGCCTTGAGCTGCATCACGAACGTTGAGCTGTGTCATGACCGTTATGCTGCACCGTCACGACCGTATGCTGCGTCATGACCGTATCCTGCCGTCACGACCGTAGGCTACTTTCGCCGACCGGTGAGCTGCGTCGAAAGGACCCCGCTGAAATGCGTCGTCGTCGTTCATCCAAACATGTATCGGCGTTCGAAACAAGTTCGTCCAGCTTCTGAGTTCAGATCGGGCGTCGACGCAAACATGGACGCGGGTCGGTTGCGTCGCATCTCGCCGAAGAAGCAGGCTGCCTCGTAGTTACGGGGCCCCCGCTGCGGCTGCAGCTCTGGCAATGTTGTCCTGCCGACGCTGCTGCTCCCTCTGCGTTCGCCCGCACTCCATGATGCCTGCCGCTGCCTCGGTACGCGGTGGGCGTCTGTGATTGCGGTTGAAGCTGCGCTGAATACTCCTCTTTTGCCGGATGTTTAGCGTGGCTGCGTCGAGGGGAATCGTGCATGGGAGGGCGTGCCCATCGCACCTGCGGTCACGCGTACGAGTCTATACCTCCGAAGAACTCGACGGACTTTGCCCTCACGTGGTGGTACGATGGGGATCAGGGATCGGTGTTGTTTGTAGAAGATATGACATCATCGGGTGATCGCGGCCCAGCGTGCCGAACGCTCTGGAGATGACCTGGTTTCAACTGGTCATCGTGGCGTGGTCGGAGGAATGCTCGATGAGCGGACACCTCCTCGCCGCGGATCTCATTCGCGCGAAGTCAGACGATGGGCGCTTCCTGCATTAGCCTGTGTTCTCTCTCTCCCAACAGGCTGCGACTTCCCCTTCTGCCTAGCGGAGTAGTCGATGATCGACACCAAAGTAGGGCGCTCGCGCTTGCAATCACAGGCTCACTGTTAGTTACCAATAGGCACATCGCAGCCACCCCCTTAGTGCGCCATCGTAGCAGGCCTGTCTACCTCGCCTGCTTCCACGAACCATCCTCCGCGCCAAGTTTTTGTCACTGCGCCGTGTGCGTGGCTGTTCGACGTCACTGTGGCGACTCTGTGCGCGGTCGCAGTCGTAATTCCGGCAGTTCTCATACCTGTAGTAAAACCATCGACGT
Organism: Priapulus caudatus; assembly: GCF_000485595.1. Taxonomy (NCBI): domain Eukaryota; kingdom Metazoa; phylum Priapulida; class Priapulimorpha; order Priapulimorphida; family Priapulidae; genus Priapulus; species Priapulus caudatus. The sequence continues at coordinate 38,058 of NW_014578399.1, forward strand.
GTTAGTGCTGGCAGAATCCTCTACGCCATCGTTTCTCGGGGTTCGCCGAGCTGAGCATACGGCACCCTCGTTTGGCGTTGGCGACCCTACCGGAGTCAGTTGCCCAGAGGGGCGCTGAGCACTTTAACCGCGGCCAGCGACGCAAGGATGACGTCATGGAGCACTGCCGGCTTGCCATGTTTTGATTAGCTGGCGCTCGGTCGGCGGCTCGGCTGTTGGCTGCTGCTGCTTGCCGTCTGTTGCTTTGCTGCCACTGTTTCGCTGCCCCTGCATGTTGCTGCTGCGTGAAGGGAGACAGTGCTCTGTTCATGTACGCCTTTCGTCCTCGACATGTTCCGTCGCTGTCGACGCCCCGCACTGGCGGGTCTTGACTGGCGGCGCGTGGGTTGTCCCGCACACCGTCGACAGTAACGCCTGCGCACCGGTGAGCTCTCCATCCCGAACTGCTCTGGCCGCCCCAGCCACTCGATCGCCTTGAACGCCGACGTGGGCCGCGGAGGCCACCAGCCTCCTCTTTCCTCCTCCTCTATCGTCTCCTCCTCCTCGCCCCTTCTCCTCCCGCGCACGGCTGAGTTCCCGCCGACGATTGCTCACCTGGAAAGAGGACTTGCGCTTGCGAACGCGGGTCGAGCTGCGTGGGTTGCCGGCACATCGTGTCGTGTCGCGACGAGGGGCGGCAGGATCGGCACCTTCTCCGCATCGAACCTCTGCTCGAGTTCCTTCGTGTCAAGGCTCACCGATCATTGTCTGCGACACGCGAGCCGTGAGACACATCAGCGTAGGACTGCCGGCGTCCCCCGCCGCCAGGGCGTCGTGCGCGCTCGGCAAGCACCCCTGGCGCGCGTCAGCTTCTCCTTCGAGAGCTTCGAAGCCGTAGCGTTGGTTCTCAGGGTTTGCTCATCCCCTTGGATAGCCAAGTGCGCGTATATATATATTATTATCATACATTATTTGGCCTGTATCAACCTGTACCAACGTCTAACTGATATTCTTGATCGGGTGGGTAATTGTCCTGGTGGGTAATTGTCCAGGGGGTAGTTGTCCTAGAATCGTATTTCCCAGCTGTACCTATGTAGCACTAGCTTCGCCACCGGATGGCGTGTTCGCCTGTAGTGGAGCAAAGGGCCACATTAGTAAAGCAATAATAGTATCAGCATAAAACATCAATTATACATTGTCTTCATGGCATTACTTCTCAGAATGAGCTGCATTACTTACAAGTAACTGCGACAGAGACTATGGCAATCGGAATTGCTCACACTAACAAGCATTAGCAGAGGCGAATAACGACAAAACAATTTGCCATTATTCACCCCCAGGTGGCATTAGTAGGTAATCGTATCTACTATACATTGTTCTGTAGAATATAGTATAGCTCAACTCATGCCTTAGTTACGCTCATAGGGTCTATGTCCCCCAGGGTACTATCGGAGGGTACCCAGGGTACGGTCCGATATATCGGAACGTACCCTGGTTACTATCTAATATGGTTAGGGTTAGGGTTAGGATTAGGGTTAGGGAGTAGGCGTAGGCGACTCCCTAGACTCGTTAGTGGAGTAGGCGAGGTACGGTCCGGCATACAGTACCCAGGGTACGTTCCGGCAGTACCCTGGGGGACATAGACCCTCTCAGCCAAACTAATATTACGTAATTTTGTGAACGAATGGGTGTTTAGTGTTTTCACTCAGAGTTGGATGCTCAATTTTTGTAAAATAGGATGTATGTAATAAAAATACAGCCAGATTCAAACATGTCCAGCAGATCATCTTTGATACATTCAACATACTGCAAGACATTCTTTGGTTCGTTCAATGCCTAGTTCATTCTATGAGTATAATTCTTTTTTATTGCTTACCACATTGATATCGCATTGTATTTATGCGTATGAATTGCAATGTATAGTTCAACCGATATGTAGCCCTCTGATAAGCTTAATTGTTGACTTAAAAATCAATACCAAAAGATGCCATTGTAATGTAGATAGTTATAATTACCTCCGCCAAGAGGTTGGCAG
>NW_014578399.1:40699-42661 GCF_000485595.1 Priapulus caudatus
AAATATTTGGGTTAATTGGAAAAAAATAGTTAAATAGATAAAGATAGAAAAAATACAGAAAACACGTAAATAATAAAAAATCTGATGGGATTCGATCCAAGGACCTTTGAGCAATAATCCTGTGCTGTAGCCGTTGGGCTATCCAGGGTTATTGGCTTTCTAGATTATGGATGTGCCATGAATATGAGAACACTGTGCCATCATTGAGGCAGTTCAGGAATCCATGTTTAACCATCCTCTTGAGGGTCAAAAGGTTATCAGACACTTACTCTTCGCACGTCAGTGGAAAGCACATTTCATGGTCCTTTCAATAAAGGGATAAAAATGGTAGGTCAGTGCTGAAACAAAAAAGTTTTTCACTCTGTCCGTTAGCCACGTCCTCAGAAAAGTGCTGAGCTAAAAAAGAAACAAAGAATGAGAGAGAACCTGCAAAGGAAAGTGAGGGCCAATGATTTTGTTGACCAACTTCTTCATGTTCTTGTGAAATATAAAGAACATGGAGGACCTGTTACATCTGTCAAAGAACTTAAGGCACTTGTCAAGAAACCAGCTAAAGACCTTCTTGAGGCAAGAGATCCAATACAAGCGAGGCACACATCAACGTGATTCAGATGTCTGCAGGGACCTTTACAAGGTCAACAGACTGTCTGAGAATGAGATGATCGAGAACCTAACTGTGATCCTCAGGGATGACTACCAAGCAGAGGAGGCAGTGGTGTTTCTGTGTGAGGAGGGGATAATGGAAACACTGACAGGAGCCAGTACCACTGTTCAAAAGGCAGAGAGGAGCTCTCATGGAGAATATGTGTTGCAGCGCAACCTATCACTTGCTGTTATCTGGGATGAGGGAGGGCAACAAAAAATGGTATATTGGGTTTTACATTAATGATAATAGAGTCGGAACATTCCAGGTGAATCACGTGATGCGCGCTGGTACCGGAGATCAAATTTGGCAGCGATCGACCACCTGGCACTGATGATATCAAGGACACTATCGAGCAGCAGACTGCGCCTGTGGCAGTTTCAGGAACCTGAGCCTTTTCTAGGAGGAAGCTGTGTTGTTTCACATAATGGCCCTGAAACCCAGAATATGTTTTGGGAAATATGCTAATTATAAGGTTAGATTTATCTCCATAACGTATTTCTTGACTAGTAATTGTACTTTTATTATTTTCTAATTATGTTTATAACTTTGTGTCCTAAATAAGCCCAGAATAACTTTTTAGATAAAGTCTCTGATCAAAGCAGAAACCTGAGATATGAGAAAAAATCTAAAAACCCACTCCCGCCACAAAAATAAGGTATGGTGACACAAGAAGGCGCTTTTTTCTTGGACTCCAGACCGAAACTTTTGTCATTTCATGTTGAGATAGGTAAAATAGAACAAAAAAAAACTCAGCCCTAATGAAAATTTAAACAAATTTCATTTTGGCCTCCGTATAGCCCACTCCTAATACAGTGTCAGGTAGGTTAGTGCAAGGGTGCGAAAGACACACAAACAACCTACCCATCACCAAATGTTTCTACTGGTGAGCCCATGACCTCGCTGCACAGTGTGTCGACGATAGGTGGTACATTTTGACCAAGAAACTTGCAGACCTTGACGAAGCATGGCCAGTGGTTGCATGTCCATGCCCAGTATGGCAAGCCATTACCATCAAAAATCCTTTCTAAAGAATTTAAACCTAGAATCCCAAATCAATTTACAATGCATTAAATCAATTTACAAAGTTTAAAATTAATTTACAAAAGTAACAATTTATTTATAGAAACATAAGTTATAGTTACAATTTATTAACATGTTTAGGAATCAATTTACAAGATTCTAAATTAATTTACAAAAGTAACAATTTATTTATAGAAACATAAGTTATAGTTACAATTTATTAACATGTTTAGGAATCAATTTACAAGATTCTAAATTAATTTACAACATTTCAAATCTAATCTTTCAATCCTCCT
>NW_014578399.1:42671-49311 GCF_000485595.1 Priapulus caudatus
AACCTACCCATCACCAAATGTTCCCACTGGTGAGCCCATGACCTCGCTGCACAGTGTGTCGACGATAGGTGGTACATTTTGACCAAGAAACTTGCAGACCTTGACGAAGCATGGCCAGTGGTTTTCCATGCCCAGAACATGTATCAATCCAGAGCACGCAAGTTCACTGAAGTTCTACAAGAAAGAAAGGATATGGAATACCACAGCAAACCTGAATAACATTTACAGAAATTGCCATCATTCACTGAACAAAAATACGAAATAGTCAAAATTTAAGAAATAACATTTTTCAGGGTTGAGTTACATTTGAAGAGATTATGCTAAAACACAAAACTGCAAAAAACGCAGATCCTGTGATTTCAAAACACCAATTATTATATCATAAATAATATACAGTCAAACTCGCACAAAACAACAGGGAACATTTATAGTTAGAGTTATGTGAAGTACACGAGTTATCGGCTAAATAACGTACAACTAAAACAAGTCGTACATTAATTGAAAAATTTTACGAGTTGTACAAATTAAAATTAACATATTATTCTGTGAATATATTGGATGAATGGCTATTTTTAGAACATCGTTACACAATTGACCGTCGGATTTAGTACTGTTTATCGGGGACATTCCATGGAAGTGTGGGGTATATTGGTAGCATAATTAACATATAACGTATGGACAGTGAAATTTACTTGAAAATACGTTAGTTGCACCGGGAGAGAATAACTATGACTTACGTATTTATACGACTTGCAAATATACTTGTAGATTTTTTTAAAGCTATTATTTAATCAAAATTGTTTGGGACTTTCAAACTACAACACATTCGCAGAAAAAGAAATGTCTCTACAAAATAAACGAGAAATTTATACTACTAATGTAAAAACAAACAAAGATGTTCTACCGTTTCCAAAACCGACTGCACGAACGGTCTCAGAGCCAATGAAATGTTGCCAGCAGTCACCGGTGCATCTGGTGCTGTTATTAACCTTTTAAAATAAAGAATGCCATGGTGATTTGTTTGAAAATATATTAGAAATAAGTAACGTAAACTCAAGTTCTTAGTATACATAAAACAATAGTTTCAGCAACTCTATGTAATGAATTTATAACTTATAACTCATAATGACTAATTTTGCCACAGTCCATAACATTGTATTTGACAAATATTGCGGTGATACAGTGTATAATCTTAACTGATAAATACATACACAGTGCCTTCAGTCCTTTGCTTGGCAAACTTGCGGGCAGCAGATCTTAGAGAAATGGTTTTCTCATGTTGAAAACCTTGTACTTGTATCGGCAGTATGCCACGAAATTTCTGTATTCTTTCTCCAGAATACGTGCCAGCGAGGACACCGTACTCGGACCTTTAAAATAAAAAATTGTTCAATAATCATGTATTAAAGACACATTCCTATAGTAAAAATGAAAGCATATAGATAGAGGAGGGCTGTACACAAACCTGACAGCATGCTAGTAAATTTTGCACTGAACTTTCATGTTTGTTCTCAAGAAGTGGAATATGGTCTCTTTGGTGTTTTACATACCAATGCATAAACGTCTACTATTCATTACTAAATTGCATAACTGAAAGATAATTCGGATTCCTTGAACTTATTCATCAAAGCTGACTTAATTTAATGCTCTGCACACCTGAACATGCTCAAGTTAAAATATTTTTTTATTCATGCTGTAGCATTTACAGTGGTTTCTTATTGTAATTGTTAGGTTAATGGACAAAAGTGAAACCTAATCAACTTGCAGCATTTGATAGCACTATAACTAATAGCACTGCCAGTTTTAGTTACCTAGCATGACACGACTCTCCGAAATCACCCGACCTCTTGCGGCACAACAGGCATTGGCGGCTTTCTGCCAAACACACATTCATACGGCGTCATCTTAATCACCCTCGAATATGCTGTATTCATCTGATCTGTAATACACAATATATAATATAATGTAATAATGGTAATCGATCGAAAGCTTTTAAACGTTAAAAAAAATCCTACCTTTGTGTTTTAACAAATATCAGTGTCATGTACTGGGGGGAAGTGTGTACGTCATCATAAATATTATCAGAAAACAATACATTTATGTAATTGTAGGAGTGTAACTGGAGTGCACTCACTGTTGCTGTGAAGCTAGGAAAAGAGCCCTCTCGCGATCTGTGTACTTCTGTAGGATTAGGGTTAGGGTTTCAGTAAACGGTTAACAATAGGAACAGGAACAGTTATGAATAATTGTAGTGCGTAACATGCAGAAATCGATTTTTAGCAATTATCTTAAAAACCATTGACTTTTGGATATGAAAATGTATTACTGACCCCCATAATGTGGCCATTGCGCACATTTTGAGTGGTCGGGCAACCTCCTAGGTCAACGGTTCTGTAAGATACAGTCACGATGGATGGTAGTACTTCGCCTCGAAAAGGGCGTGGCCCAAAAAGGTATTTCGCCGTCAGTAGGAAATTGTTGTACCAACCAAATATTGTTCCTGGACCTTCAATTAGTGGATTCTTGAAGAGTTTAGGTCTGGACATAAATTTGCATACTAAACCACCATGAGCTACTAGAGTAATAGCCATGCAGGGAATAAAATTGAACGTTTGCCTACGCAATATTTAGAAAATAAAGTGATAATTTGAATACCTTCATGTCTGTGTTTTTTTCACCCATGTGCCCAGTAGCTTCGTGCACTGCTGATATAGTTTCATAGAAATCCTCTATACAGATTACTGTACGGTGACCACCCGTCAGCTAGAAATATAAAAATTTATTATTGGGCATAGAAGATGTATGCTTTTGTTTCAATACCATTAAACTTGTATAAATTTATAAACAAAGGCGCAAATGAATGTCATTATTTTCTAACTGCAAGGCAAGTAGAAAATTTACCAAGGTGATACCGAAACATGTTTCCAACAGCGAAAACCTCAAGAAGACCATTATTTTTAATTGACAAGAATGACCTAATAATCTTTAATAGTATTTTTGTTGAAAATGGCTAGAAAACTTGGTCTACCAAGCACTGACGAATCCTGTGAGCTGTACTGGACATCGATTCTATATAAGTAGAGAAGTCTACAAGTAGAAAGCTTTAAATGAGAAAGATTTGCTTTGAATGTGGGTAGAATATGGAGTTTTACCCATCAGTTATTAAGGAGTTTATAGAACGCCCGTTTTACGATGGCACTCGGTCAGGTATGTATATTGGTACCAGTGTCTCTAATCTAATCCAGACTCTGAATCCGGACTGAGATTCCTTGTGTAGAGGCAGCTATGGTTACCTAATCCAAGTCTAGAAACCATATTTTTTGTGTTAGTTCTAAAACCTAGCACCTACACTATAGTTGTTAATAACGTGTTGCCGAGGAATATTTTTCACTTACCGGTACTGGACCAACATTAGTGTCCTTCTCTTGCTGATGTTTTTTGGACGGCTTGACTGGCACCATTGTCGTATAGTGTTTTGGCCGTGGGTGAAACTGTTAGGTTCTACTGCCTACGAACCGATCTTCCACGCTACACCATCAAGACCTCTGTTGGGTGATTCTGGTTCGATTGAGACAGAGGAACTGTCACCAGCTGGTACTGGCGTTGCTTAATCTGGAAAAGTAATAGAAACCAGTTCTTATCTTCAAAACTAAAAACGTTTCACATAAATATATGCCAGTTTTGGTTTTGCATTTTGTCAACAGTTGTTTATAAGATGATTTTTTTATAACATTTCTATACCGAGTTTCTCACTAAATCACCACCTGCTACATGACATGTTAGTACTTTTTATAACATGTCATTTGACGTCATAGACAATGGGCATACCCAAGACGGAGTTTACCAAATTAAAAATCATACTAGGCCATGCGTGGAACATGTTGTGTAGTGTGCATGGGTTGCAACCAGGCACCTACCTATAGGTCACGTACTTGTTAAATATCCTCCCTAATATCCTGCGCACATGGGAGAATTTCTGAGCAACTTTTGTTGCAGCAAATAAATTATATAATAATCATAATTCCTAAGTTTATAAGTTGATAATAGGTTGCTGGTTTGGGCAATAATAATTACCCAAACAAGTGCCGCAGTGCGACAGGGCTCATCTGGTATCTGGTGTTCTGCTGATAAATTCATTTGTGCATAGCAAGACGTCTTATACATTCATTACTGTATGATACAGTATGTATCCAAGGAAACAAAACACGCAGTGGCTGGAGGTACGGTAGCCGTCGGTCGTTGAAGCCCCTTTTTGGCGTTAGGGTTAGGATTAGGGTTAGGTTTAGGGTTAGGGTTAGGGTTTCTAGCTCATCTAAACTCTCAAGTCGTGAATTATTTTCCCACGGTTATTTCGAAATCTGGCGCCACCGCCGCCATCTTTGTCTCGTTAAGTATGAAAGCGAATGGACTCCCGTACCCTAGCCTCGAGACATTAAGATACGGCTACCGTACCCGTAGCCACTGCCCACAAAACAACATGCAAAAAGATGCGTGTTTCTTTTTAAGTCTTCATCTGCATGAAAAATTAAGAACCTACTTTAAAATCTTAGCCTAAAACAGGTTCTTATGTAAAGGGGTCTAAATGGGAAATTTTAGCCTAAATGTTCTTAAAATCTATGTATTACTGTACTCTGATTATACTTATAGATACTAACTGATTATACTTATAGACTGAGTCAATGATATAAGAGCTGTCCCCAATTCATTTTCGCAATGTGCCCCTCCGCTCCCCAACCCGTCGCAACACCCTCACTCCCCCACCCCTCGCAACACCCTCACTCCCCCCACCCTCGCAACACACTCACCAACACTCCTCTCGATTTTAAAGGGCCTACCTCCATATTGACGAAAATGACAGCTAGGTCTCAATTCTGGACATGCTGTCTGACTCTATCCTTGAAGTTGAACCGTGCGCGTGTGCAAATGTGCAAATGTGGACAGTTCCTGTCTGAGTCAGAGTCTTATAATATATATATCTAAATTATATATCCTTGGCTAGACAATATACTATCAGTATCAGTAATAATAGCTATTATCCATCAAAGTTGTACTATTTCGCTACTCTCGCTATTATTACTAATAATATTTTCCTGTAAATGCCTTGTCCGCACGCAGACGTTTATAACTCGGCTTTGCTAATCTGAGGGTGTGGGTTTAACCCATTACTGGGGTCTGCGTCTGCTCGGACTAGTAAATGCCGTTCAATTGCTCCTCTGCAACACACAAGTACACCGCACGCACGCCGCTGTGCACAAACAACCACTATATAGATGTTTGACTATCTCAGGGTGCGAAATTAACGGGAGTTTCGGAGTCAAATACGCCCTGATTTACTGCCGGACTCCCTGATTTGACATATGCAGGAGTCCGTGTGACTCCCTGAAAATTCTGCGATACTAACTAGTTCGTTCCGGAGCACGGCCTCGCAGAATTACTGTATTTTTTTCAGCTAATGTCCAAGAAAATTTGCAGACGTGCAACTGCATGAATCTTAAAAATAAGCACATGCGTTATTGTTAATCTTTAATTTTGAACCTCAGACTGCGGACTCCCTCATTTTGCTGCGGACTCTCTCTTTTTGTGAGTAGGGAGTTTAGTCCGTTGGACTCCCTTGTTCAAAAGTCAATTTCTACCCCTGCTATCTACTCTGATTATAGATACTTGCTGATTATCGGTATAGTTATATAGACTCTTATCTATATTTTTTATTGTTTGTGTATAGCTGCGTGCATGCTGTGTACTTGTGTGTGTACAACTGCATTTTGTGTTTATTTACCATCATTTTATTAGCGAAATGTTTCAAGTGCCTGTGCTCACAACTAGGCTTGTAGAAAGTGATAAACTCGAGCAATAGGAAAAGCAAATAAAGTGTTATTTTTAGCTCATCTGCCGTGCTTGTAGAATCGCATGATTGTCCATCCGTGCGTCCGTCCGTCCGTCAACAGTTGGGCACAAATCTTAACCGCTCGACGTACGGTCACGATATGCAGGACGTGGGGGGGTAATCCGAAAACGAGTTGGGATGTCGAAGCTGGGGGTCAAAGTTCACAGGTCAAAGGTCAATGGGGTAGAGAGCAGATTTAGACATTTTCTGAGGACAATGGTCTGACTGAGGCGATTGAAAAACTTTTTTGCTTCAGCGGTGACCTAACCATTTTTATGGCTTTATTGAAAGGACCGTGAATGTACTTTCCGCTGACATGCGAAGAGTAAGTGTCGGATAACCTTTTGACCCTCAAGAGGAGGGTTAAACATTGATTTGTTGACTGTTAACAAAGGACTGAACTGCTTTTGCTATTATTAAGAGCCCATACCTGTGTGAATGTGGGCTACAGTTGCACAGTTTAATTGCAAAGGCAAATGTTTGTTGAACAAGGTTTACGCTCCTTAAATCATATCATTTTTCTAAAGCAGTCTGTCTATAGCACCCTGAAGGCTGAATCAGTGAATGCTCGTGTGGGTAGGCAAAAACACGGGGGCAGCCCATGGCTGGCACGCTTCTAATCATATTGTTGCCTGCCAACCTGCAATGCACATGTGTCTGCAATGCATAGAGATTAGGTGGGTGCGAAAGTGTAGGCTGATATATTTGTTCCAATTGGCTTCGAAAGTCAAACAGAATAAAGAAGACTTATGTAAT
>NW_014578399.1:49336-53391 GCF_000485595.1 Priapulus caudatus
CCAATTAAATTCTTTAATCGGCCCCTAATGCTTGCTGAGGAGCAGGAGGAGATGGGGAATATGGACAGGGAAGATAGTTGAAGGGTGGTAGAAAAGCAAAGAGGCCGAGCGGGAGACAAGGGAGTCAAGGGGAAGGACGGCCGGGGGTCAAGTAAGAGTTTTGCACCCTATACAGGCTAGGGCGATCTACTAATTATAAACACAGGTCTATTAGGCCTGACTGATATAATTATTACAGAAATCTGTGCTGACGCAACCCCCTCACTATATGTTAAATACTTATATGTGCTATTGTATATATATATATATATATATATATATGTATATGTTGTAGTGTATTGTATATGTATTTGTATATGTATATGTATATTATTACATATAATTATGTACGGTAATATGTTTATTATATACGGTATATACAGTGTTTATATATATCAGAAGTAGATCATAGGGAAGCCCTATTATCTACTCCTCGATATATATATATATATGTATGTATATAATATATATATATATCCATGTATATATATATATATATATATATATATATATACGATGTATTACTTGCAAATTGATCATCATGTATGTAATACATAATGTACAACTATGTACATAATATATACATAATGTATAATTACATAATATATTATAATATATTATGTATAATATGTAATATTATGTATATATTATATCATATATATATATAATATATTACATAATGTATAATTATGTATACATTGTCATGTAGGATATGTATGCGCCAACTTTGTCTAGGTGCAGCACAATCGTCGGGTGTCATGTCAGCGGCTGAAAATGAAGTTTTCGAAACTCACTCTAAAGTTTTAGGACAAATGTGAATGCATGATATAGAAACATGTAAGTATATACTATTATCGTTCATGGATTATAGAGCTCTATGAGTACAGTAATAATCCGTATAAGAACATAGATTTTCCAAGTTAGCCTCAACATGTTCTTATATAAATGGTGCTTACTGAAAATAGTAGGCTCAAAAGGTTCTTAATAGTTTCTTAATTGTTTCTACTTTTAATATGTATAAGCTTATACTTGATTCAAATTTGTGTTAAAATTTTCTTACAAGAAACTGCAATTTTGCTAATTAATACCATGATGAGCTACAGTGTAAGTTTTTCAGTCTTACCATACTGTATGATACAGTATGTATCCAAGGAAACAAAACACGCAGTGGCTGGAGGTACGGTAGCCGTGGGTCGTTGAAGCCCCTTTTTGGCGTTAGGGTTAGGATTAGGGTTAGGTTTAGGGTTAGGGTGGTAGGGTTCTAGCTCATCTAAACTCTCAAGTCGTGATTTATTTCCCACGGCGTTATTTCGAAATCTGGGCCACCGCCGCCATCTTTGTCTCGTTAAGTATGAAAGCGAATGGACTCCCGTACCCGTAGCCTCGAGACATTAAGATACGGCTACCGTACCCGTAGCCACTGCCCAAAAAAACAACATGCAAAAAGATGCGTGTTTCTTTTTAAGTCTTTCATCTGCTGAAAAATTAAGAACGCTACTTTAAAATCTTAGCCTAAAACAGGTTCTTATGTAAAGGGGTCTAAATGGGAAATTTTAGGCCTAACATGTTCTTAAATCTATGTATTACTGTACTCTGATTATACTTATAGATACTAACTGATTATACTTATAGACTGAGTCAATGATATAAGAGCTGTCCCCCAATTCATTTTCGCGAATGTGCCCCTCCGCTCCCCAACCTCGCAACACCTCACTCCCCCACCCCTCGCAACACCCTCACTCCCCCACCCCTCGCAACACACTCCACAACACTCCTCTCGATTTTAAGGGCCTACCTCCATATTGACGAAAATGACAGCTAGGTCTCAATCTGGACATGCTGTCTGACTCTATCCTTGAAGTTGAACCGTGCGGCGTGTGCAAATGTGCAAATGTGGACAGCTCCTGTCTGAGTCAGAGTCTTATAATATATATATCTAAATTATATATCCTTGGGCTAGAACATATCACTATCAGTATCAGTAATAATAGCTATTATCCATCAAAGTTGTACTATTTCGCTACTCTCGCTATTATTACTAATAATATTTTCCTGTAAATGCCTTGTCCGCACGCAGACGTTATAACTCCGCTTTGCTAATCTGAGGGTGTGGGTTTAACCCATTACTGGGGTCTGCGTCTGCTCGGACTAGTAAATGCCGTTCAATTGCTCCTCTGCAACACACAAGTACACCGCACGCACGCCGCTGTGCACAAACAACAACTATATAGATGTTTGACTATCTCAGGGTGCGAAATTAACGGGAGTCCGGAGTCAAATACGCCCTGATTTACTGCCGGACTCCCTGATTTGACATATGCAGGAGTCCGTGTGACTCCTGAAAATTCTGCGATACTAACTAGTTCGTTCCGGAGCACGGCCTCGCAGAATTACTGTATTTTTTTCAGCTAATGTCCAAAGAAATTTGCAGACGTGCAACTGCATGAATCTTAAAAATAAGCACATGCGTTATTGCTTATATCTTTAATTTTGAACCTCAGACTGCGGACTCCCTCATTTTGCTGCGCACTCCCTCTTTTTGAGAGTAGGGAGTTTAGTCCGTTGGACTCCCTTGTTCAAAGTCAATTTCTATAGAGCGGGCATCCACTATACTGAAGGCTGTCCAGGGGACTCCACATGTCTGAATCCGCGCCCTTTCTAGGGCGCTCTCCTAATTATACACACATGTCTATTGGTAAGAATTTATTACAGAAACCTATGCTGAGATACCCCCTGACCATATTAAATAAATTTTCAGCACAAAATATAACTCCACTGGTGAGATATTGCGCATGCGCTAACACCCTAACATAGCCAGATTGTGTACTGGCTGGTATACGCAGCGGGGACCTTATATGGAAGGTCTTCCTCCTATTTCTTAAAAGATGTCTACTGATAGAATGTTATCATAGAAATCTATGCTAGGATCGATCATCATTTCAAATGCATAATCTTTGCAAAATACGATTTCTGTCGGAAGATATTGCGCATGCGCGCGCTCCGTGTTAGGCGTGCAGTGCCGTCTGAGGCAAACTTTATAATCTAGCTTACTGCGGGGGAGAGGGGATGGGAGAATGAGGAAATGCGGCAGGAAAGATAGCTGGGGGCGGTAGAAAAAGAAGGAGGTTGAGCGAGGGACAGGGGAGACAAGGGGAAGGACGCGAGGGCATAAAGTGGGTGTTTTATACCCTACATGCTAGGGCGCTCTCCTAATTATAAACACATGTCAACTGATAAATGTTTATTAGGAAAATCTATGCTGAGATACCCCCTAACCATTTTAAATACATATTGACCACAAAATATAACTCCTTTGGTGAGATATTGCGCATGCGCTAACACACCAACGTAGCCAGATTGTGTACTGGTTGGTATACGCAGCCGGGACCTTGCATGCAAGGTCTTCCTCCTATTTCTTAAATGATGTCCACTGATGGAATGTTATCATAGAAATCTATGCTAGGATCACTCCTCTTTATTTTAAATGCATAATCTTGGCAAAATACGATTTCTCTCGGGAGATATTGCGCATGCCCGCGCTCCGTCTTAGGCCTGCAGTGCCGTCTGAAGCAAACTTCATAATATAGCTTGCTGAGGGGGAGAGGGGATCGGAAACTAGAGAAAGGCTGCAGGAAAGATAGCTGGGGCGGTAGATGAAGAAGGAGGCTGAGCGAGGGACAGGGGAGGCAAGGGAAAGGACGCGAGGGCCTAAAGTAGGTGTTTTGTACTCTACATTTATTGTAAAATCTAGGGAATCATTCGTTGAATAATGAGTCGCGCTAATACACTTCTGCATGTCCACTGCGAACTCAAGATCACACGCAAGCTAACAGGCAGTGCAATAGAGAAATCAATCAGCTCGTCGTGGGAGTTCATCCTCATGTTGTTATTCCATGGTTTTATTAGCGTTATTATGTTTTATTAGCGTGATTCATAAGCGGAGGCTGTAATCGAGTTTGATAGAGATTATAACGACCGTCCTTTTTCATGGCGTGCCGCGTTGGTAAATCATGACA
>NW_014578399.1:56392-58894 GCF_000485595.1 Priapulus caudatus
GCACGCACGCACACATACGCACACGCACGCACACACACACACACACACACGGTTGCTTACCCATGTAACACCTTCCTGAGGAGTGATCGAGCAGACACGGGCACGGCTTGCACTCCTTCGTGGCATACGGCGAATAGTGATAGGCGGCGCACTTGTTGCAGTGCTGGCCCGTGAAGCCCTCCCAGCACCAGCACTGCTTCGTCACATCGTAGCAGAACGTTTGGTTTACAGTGCCCTCAACGTTGCACTTGCAATCTGCACATACGGCAGAGAGAGAGAGAGAGGGGGAGAGCGTGAAACCCCCAGCGAGATATTTACTTGATATTCATTATATATTTAAATTTAGTCGACACATTACACATCGACAGCTGAGGCAGTACGATAAAGCCGTTCGCAGCTTAAGTGTGAAATTATTAAAATTTTAAAATGACTCTTACATGAATGCAGATTGTAGAAATACTAGCACAAAATCAAGCAGAAAAAGCACATAATAACAGTGACAAGCATTAGAAGACAATGAAGAAGTATATAACAAAATAACACACGGGAAGCAGTACATAAAATAACCTTAAACAGTACAACTACAAGACAAAACAACACACGGACAAGCAGTAAAAAACAAAACTATACCTGAACAAGCAGTACCTACAATAACATAATGCAGCACATGACAAAATAACACAAGGACAAGAAGTACAAGACAAAATAACATGTGGAAAAGCAGCAAAATACAAAATAACACACTGACAAGTAGTACAAGACAATAAAGAAGCACAGAAGAAAAGCACAGAAAATCAGTACAAGACAATTAAGAAGAAACGAACACAATAAGATAAAGGAGGCTGAGCGAGGGACAGGAGAGGCAAGGGGAAGGACGCGAGGACATAAAGTAGGTGGTTTGTACCCTACATGCTAGGGCGCTCTCCTAATTATAAACACAGATGTACTGATAAAAGTTTATTAGGGAAATCTATGCGGAGATCCCCCCTAACCATTTTAAATGCATATTCATCACAAAATATAACTCTTCTGGTGAGATATTGCGCATGCGCTAACACACTAACATAGTCAGATTGTGTACTGGCTGGTATACGCAGCGGGGACATTACATGCAAGTTCTTCCTCCTATTTCTTAAATGATGTCTATTGATGGAATCAGGAGTAGATAATAGGGACCCTATCGTCTAGGGACCTATAGGGACCTATAGGGACCTATAGTCACCATAGGGTATTAGCATGTAGGCCTACTAGAAACACGATTACATATACGACTACGTAAGTGTATGTTCGCTTACACACGAGTAAAAATATCATTATGAAGTGAAGAGAAACAATGGTACGATTAAGTTAACGCTCACCTGCAAAGCACACGCCCCCTCCCCTGTTAGCAAGAGCCAGATAACTAATACAGTGTGTACCCTTCAATCTACACGACGAATAGGAGTCAATGCCTATCATAACCACCGTACCAGTCCAGTAGTGCTCTCGCCCTTAGGGACCAAACACCACAACGTAAATAAGACTGTCATTCTTCACGTGTATTTACTTATGCTTGGTAGTTACCTAGGTACTTATTTTATTTACAAATATCTTTTTCGTAACGTTTGTGTAGACAGGTAGAACTGTTTCACCAGTGCACAGAAGCCTGCCATCATTTTGTGTGCAGGCATAGTTTGCTGAATAACGACGACTAAGCGTGGACCTAAAATTTTTAACATTTTATACATGTACTGTATTCAGTATAGTACTGATACGTACTGAGATGATACTGATATTGATACAAATATGAATTGGCACATCCATGGACATTCCAGCAAATTAGTCGTCAGTGTGTAGTAATGCCTCTAAAGTAATTTCTGCCAGTTTATCTCAGCTACACCTTGACTCATCCACTATCCTCGTCACGGCCCCCGGTCAATTATAATCGATTGCAATTGCAATCACATATAATTCCTACCTACAGTTGATCAGTGGCTCTTTTCGTGTACATTGACTTTTAGTTCTACCCACGCAGCTTTTCACTCTGGTTCGCCTATGTGGTGGAGCAAAAGACTACATGGGTAGAGCTACTTGACCTTGGATACTATACCACAGGTCATTTCACTGTATTTACACTGCATCCTGTTTACTGCCCATGTCCCATGATTAGCAGGCATGAGGTGAAGTTCAGTGTGACTATGACCGATATTTCACTATTTGCCGCACAGCGCAGCTTGTGAGGTGTTGCACCGAGCCGCCCCACGTTTCTGCTGTTCAGACGAAGGCTGTTCAGGTACCTCCACGATGCCGTCGCTTCCCAACATGTCTACCATCGACACGAAGCTTGTGGTAGTCGGAGTAGCGGCAACGGCTGCCGTTGGCATAGCAACGTACGCGTTATACTTACGGAGACAGAGGCGAAAGATGTTGGCAGGCCTGAAGGCAATAGATTTTGGCGGTCAAAATTGGTATGAAGCTCCAGGCACAAGTAAGTACGTAAGCTGAACGTAACGCTGCCAATCT
>NW_014578399.1:61355-68822 GCF_000485595.1 Priapulus caudatus
GGGGAGTTTTATTCTCATAGTGCAGGTAGTAAGCAGGAGAATAGCTAAACGGGGTCTTGGCTGTCAACGAATGACGCATGCGAAAACAAGAGGAAGTTGCTGCGACCTGTGACTTGAGGATAAGAACTAGACGCCCGCGCAGAGCGAGAGGGGCCCTCAATATTTGTCGTGTACCACAATTTTTCGAGAGGGATGAAAATAGAAATTCGTTTGACGTTTCGTTCTTACAGCCCGGTCATATCCGGCGCGTGCATAAATGTAGAGGTGCTAAATGTAATTACGAAGAGAAGCGGCGCTCCAATATAGACTCCAAAATTCTCGTAGAGATTAACAGGGCTAACGAAGTGTAGTGCGTAGTAATAGCTGAAGAATTTATGAGAAATGTAACTCAAATATGTTTCGCCCGAGGTATGCGAGGGAGGAGGGGACGAAGTACAGCATATGAATAGTGGTTATAGGTAACAGGGCGTTTCCTAAAACCATCATAAGCATGCGTATGCGGCCGCGGAGTGGCGGGGTCTATGTTTATCGAGACTGGCAGATCCCGAGGAAATGCGAGCAATTCCTAGCTGTTTAGACGCATGTCTTGCTTGCTACTGTGAAAACAGAATTGGTGCAGCGGCATTACGTCAGCTATCGTACTACTGTGGGTGCCTGGAGCTTCAAATACCAATTTTGGAACCGCCCCCCCAGCGAGATATTTACTTGTCGAGTCATTTAAATTTAGTCGACGCATTACACATCGACAGCTGAGGCAGTACGATAAAGCCATTCGCAGCTTAAGTGTGAAATTATTAAAATTTTAAAATGACTCTTACATGAATGCCGATTGCAGAAATACTAGCACAAAATCAAGCAGAAAAAGTACTTAATATCAGTGGCAAGCATTAGAAGACAATGAAGAAGTATATAACAAAATAACACACAGGAAGCAGTACATAAAATAACCTGAAACAGTACAACTACAAGAAAAAACAACACACGGACAAGCAGTAAAAAACAAAACTATACCTGAACAAGCAGTACCTACAAGAACATAATGCAGCTCATGACAAAATAACACAAGGACAAGAAGTACAAGACAAAATAACACGTGGAAAAGCAGCAAAATACAAAATAACACACTGACTAGTAGTACAAGACAATAAAGAAGCACAGAAGAAAAGCACAAAAAATCAGTACAAGACAATTAAGAAGAAACGAACACAATAACACACTGACAAGTAGTACAAGACAATACAGAAGTACAGCACACAATAACACAAAGACAAGAAGTACAGAACAAAATAACACACTGACAATCAGTACAAGACCGTGAAGAAATACAGGACAAAATAATACAAGCAGAACCTACAAGAACATAAAGAAGCACAGGACGCAATAACACAAAGACAAGAAGTACAGAACAAATAACACACTGACAATCAGTACAAGACACTGAATAATTACAGGACAAAATAATACACGAACAGGATGCAAAAGGCGATAAAGAAGTGGCAGCTTTACTAAGCACCGCCTCGCGCGTTTCGCGTACCGACGTCGTCGCTGACGTTCAACCTCGTGGACGCCGTCATGACTCCCGCCTTGCGAAACTCCGTGTCGTCGTACTGCGCGGAAACGCCGATCGAATACGACGTCATCGGCTGCAGGCCGGAGAAGGACGCAGAGTTCGACAGGCCCGTCACTCGCTGCAGTTGCACTGCATAATCTTTGAAAAATCTGATTTCTCTCGGGAGATATTGCGCATGCGCGCGCACCGTGTTAGGCGTGCAGTGCCGTCTGAGGCAAACTTCATAATATAGCTTGCTGAGGTGGAGATGGGATGGAAGACTGAAAAAATGCGACAGGGAAGATAGCTGGGGGCGGTAGAAGAAGAAGGAGGCTGAGCGAGGGACAGCGGAGGCAAGGGGAAGGACACGAGGGAATAAAGTAGGTGTTTTCTACCCTACATGCTAGGGCGCTCTCCCAATTATAAACACATGTCAACTAATAAAAGTCTATTAGGGAAATCTATGCTGAGATAGCCCCTAACTATTTTAAATACATATTCACCACAAAATATAACTCATCTGGTGAGATATTGCGCATGCGCTAACACACTAACGTAGCCGTATTGTGTACTGGCTGGTATACGCAACGGACACCTTACATGAAAGTTCTTCCCCCTATTTGTTAAATGATGTCTACTGATGGAATGTTATCATGTAAATCTATACTAGGATAACCCCTCTTCATTATAAATGCATAATCTTTGCAAAATCTGATTTCGCTCGGGAGATATTGCGCATGCGCGCGCACCGTGTTAGGAGTGCAGTGCCGTCTGAGGCAAACTTCATAATATAGCTTGCTGAGGTGGAGAGGGGATGGAAGACTGAGGAAATACGGCAGGGAAGATAGCTGGGAGCGGTAGAAAAAGAAGGCTGAGCGAGTGACAGCGGAGGCAAGGGGAAGGACGCGAGGACATAAAGTAAGTGTTTTGTACCCTACATGCTAGGGCGCTCTCCTAATTATAAACACAGTTGTACTGATAAAAGTTTATTAGGGAAATCTATGCTCAGATAGCTCCTAACCATTTTAAATGCATATTCACCACAAAATATAACTCCTCTGGTGAGATATTGCGCATGCGCTAACACACTAACGTAGTCGTATTGTGTACTGGCTGGTATACGCAACCGGGACCTTACTTGCAAGGTCTTCCTCCTATTTCTTAAATGATGTCTACAGAATGGATGTTATCATATAAATCTATGCTAGGATAACTCCTCTTCGTTTTAAATTCATAATCTTTGCAAAATACGATTTATCTCGGGAGATATTGCGCATGCGCGCGCACCGTGTAAGACGTGCAGTGCCGTCTGAGGCAAACTTCATAATATAGCTTGCTGAGGGGGAGAGGGGATCGGAGACTGGAGAAAGGCTACAGGAAAGATAGCTGGGGGCGGTAGATAAAGAAGGAGGCTGAGCGAGGGACAGGGGAGGCAAAGACATGCGTCTAAACAGAGGAATTGCTCCGACCTGTGATTGGAGGATAAAAATAGACCCCGCCCACTCCCGCCGCATACGCTATGCTATGACTGGTAGGAACGTGTACTAACTATCATATGGAGCGAACAATTTGAGTTACATTTCTATAAATTCTAGCTATTATAGACACATGTGTTAGCCTTAATCTCTGTGAATTTTGAGTCTATTGAAGCGCGATTAGTCTAATTAATTAGCAAATATGCACGCGCGGATATGACCGGTGAAACGAAACGTCACGAATTCTATTTTCATCCTCCAAAAATGGAAAAGTGGGCGGGGTCTATTTTTATCCTCCAATCACAGGTCGGAGCAATTCCTCTGTTTGGACGCATGTGAAGCAAGACCGTTTGGATTCTGTAACGCACTATGAGAAAAGTCAGTAAAACTAAAAGGTGTAGTTTCGAGAGACTTTGCTGTCATTAAAATGGATGAAGAATTTTAATTGAACATTAATCCTCTGCTGCTTCGTTATATATGCGTAGTTGACATTACTGTATAAATACCCAAGTAGGGTCGTATGTATCCCTGATAATTAGCCCATAATGAATTTAGACTAATTTCTATCGGTGTCGTTTGTACGTTACAGCAATTTACGTCTCAGAAGATCACATATTGAGATTGGAGGAAACAAACAACTTCGGAATTCGTTCAGACGACATCTGGGTCATTACGTACCCTAAGTGTGGTGAGTTGTCATCTAACCAGCACGCACTGTAGAGTGCTAACAACATACACATTTAGCTCGCAGAATTGAACTTGCCTGTCTAATCTGATGATATTTCAAATGTAATTGAAACCCTATACGTTATCGCTCAGGTAATAGTTATTTATATTGGTTTTACAGATTGAACAGTGGCAATATGATGTAATAGGGTAAACTGCTTATATATGCATATATGCACGTAACCACTTCCCTTGATCAAACTCTACTATCAGGGCCGGGGGGCAGTGGCGGATCCAGGATTTCAAGTAGGAGGTGAGAAACAGGTGGACGGTCTGGGGGTCCTCTCCCACAGAACATTTTGAAATTGTAGATCGCAGGAGATGGTATTTGAGGCGCTTTTGAGTACATGTACAGCCTTCATTCTGACTACGACAATTCTCTTTTAGTAGAACTTTTGTTTTGGTTTTGGCTCCAAAATCTAGGTGGGGCAGCTGCCCCCCGCAGGCTACGGCCCTGACTATTAAGCAATAGGAAATCTTCGTGATGTTAATGACGTAGAACGAAAATATCACATTTAATCGATCACCAATCCTGGCAATAAATATTTACTTATATTAAGCCACGGTTAGAGATACGTATTCTAATGCGTGAGTGAGTGAGTGCTCTCACTTTGAAATCAATATGCCTCGTTTCCAATTATGAATCTCTACGCTGCCGCGAGTAATGAGGAATCAATATATTGCTGTCCAGGTACCACATGGACGCAGGAAATCGTATGGCTCGTATGCAACAACGCCAACACAGAAACGGCCAACACTGTAGAACTGGATACACGCTTCCCGTTCTTTGAGTACCCGTTCAGTAATCAGAGGCCTGCGATCAGAAAGATGCCCTCGCCACGTCTAATTAAGACTCACCTCGCACTACCTGTACTGCCTCACCAGATAAGGGGAAAGAAGCTAAAGGTAAGCCAAGAGTCACGCTCCTCCAACATGTACTTACTGTCTCACTGTGACGTGCCTCACGCCTCACTCAGTAGCAACATTGCTGTGTTACGTATAGTAAGTGCAGGCTGTAGTGATAAATAAGTTGGTCAATCGACACTTTATATCCTTCGATATTATTGTGTCAGCTTCGAGTTGTAGCAGCCACGGCAAGGTCCTAACCATCAAATGAGTACTGCCACCCCGAGGCAATAATTAATAATAAATCAATCACACGTGTGTGTTCCCACAGATTATCTACACGATGAGAAATCCAAAGGACACTTGTGTTTCAATGTACCACTTCTTAAAGATGCTAACGCACTTCAACTACAAAGGCAATTTCGAAGAGTTTGCAAAGGAGTTCTTTATGGGTGTCACTGGTAAGGGTAATGGATATTGTGGGTAAGCAGCTGCTATGAGGCTATGAGTATAATCGTACATAGATTTTGCTGTACATGTTAGTTTAAAATCTCATTAACTACATGCCTATCCACTATCCAACTATCCACATCATTTGCAGTTGGTCACGGATCTTTTTGGGACCATCACCTTGACTACTGGAGGCTAAGAGACGAATGGAATATGCTTCTGCTAAAGTATGAAGACATGATTACGATAAATCTCACTTCAGTATTCAGTTTACTGTAGTTCGCAATGGCTTTCTGTGCTTACCAATTATATTATTCAATATTCTTAGTTGATAACAAAACACACAACGTGATAACTACGAAAAGAAAGTGTGACCTGTATATCTGCTTTAATAACAGGTAACAACAGACTTGCAAAAAAGCACAACGTCTCTACGTTTGTATGACAGTAGAGTTAAGTGCCTACAAAAAGCCAGACTAACCTATGTATCACTATGCAAAATTCATACGGAACTGAGTGATAAATATGGTCTAATTCTCCTTCACTCACTGTTTTCCTGGTGATATTACAAACCTAGAATCTGAACAAGGAGGTGAAGAGGATAGCGGCATTCCTGGATAAGGAGCTAACTGAGGAGCAGGTGCAAACCATCGTCGAACACTGCACGTTCAAGACGATGAAGGACAATTCTGCAAGCAACAAATCTCATCTGCAGAACATTGGATTCACGAAAGCTGGGATGGGCGTTTTCATGTGCAAAGGTTAGCAGACACACTACCATTCGTAGTGTGTAACTGTGTTCATTTCATTGCAAAGCAAGTATCAAGCAGCAGCTTTGTATCACCAGCAATATCGGTACATACCGGGAGCATTCAGATGTACATAGACGCTATGCGCCGCTAGTTATGAGTCTGTTAAGACAAAACTTACATGCTGGAATGGGCGTTTTCATGTGCAAAGGTTAGCAGACACACTACCATTCGTTATTATGGTTCATTTCAGGTTTCATTTTCAGAGAAAGCAAGACATCAGCGTTATTGATATAATTGCCCTTGAGAGAAGAAAATGCATTTTGCTGTAAGCCTGCCACAAATTAACCTCGGTTCACTACATCCACAGGAAAAATTGGAGACTGGAAGAATTACTTCACTCCCGAGCTGAACGACATGGTGGACCAACTGAACAAGAAGTGGCTGGAGCCTGATGGACTAACGTTCGACTACGAGTAAACACTATATCTAATGTAGGACTTAACTACCGGACGCCCAGCTCCCAAGCTACGCGTCCGGTCATATATTTCTTATGTGAACACAACTATATTTTCTCAGTAAAAAACAATAAACAATATCAAAAAAACGTGTTTTTGTAACTTTGAAGCAATAGTAAATCCAGTAAAATCAACGATTTGAATGGGGGTGTGGCCTAATCGTGACGTGGATATCTAATGTGGGACTTGATGACAACTAGTCCGCAATGCAGACGTAAACTCCGCTTTGCTAATCTGAGGGTGCGGGTTTATCTGGGGTCCCTGACCCCATTACTGGGGTCTGCGTCGGCTCGGACTAGATGACAACAGGCAACCTCCAGGTGTTACTACCTAGCAACTACTTAGCTGACTCGAGGCTAATTGTACCAACACATAAGCGATGTGAACGAATGGGAAATACAACGTTAGGACGTTGGGAGAAAAGTGCTGTTGAAAGTGACGTCGTCGCATCGAGACTGCAGAAACCAGTTGTAGATATAACCAAGTGTACACTAACAATAGTAACATGCATAATGTACTAAATGTGCAACAATAATTAATAATAACAACAATATGTATATAATTTAAGTACAAATAAGATGTACGCAACATTGGCATTTGCTGGGCTAGGCAGTTTACTGTAACTAGGAAAAAGAGGAAAAAAGCTCTCATCACCCCCAGAGAGTGGTAACGCAAAAGAGAGTAGTCCTAAATTTTTAAAAAATGTAGGAAAGTAAAAAAAATGTTTCAATCCGATATCAATTTGGCTTTTTAGAACAAGCTCGTACATCAAATACAGTAATTCGTACTACCAAGCGGCCTCCAGATCTATATCACACACTATATTAAAAATTCTCGTAACTTTTCTCTTAACTTAAGAGAGCCTAGACCCTCCCTTAACTTTAATATTAAGTTGAAAATAACACATTTACACTACGAATTACAATTATAGTGATATTATATTTTATAATAATGAATAAAATGTGTGTTGAAAAACTTCTTGAAAAAAACGTCAAAATCATTAATTATCTACCGCTAATAAAACAAAACAATACATTTACAAATGACGTATGGCATTTGTTCTCTTGTTTTAAAGGTTTGCAACGCTAAATTTTGCACAAGGGAGAGATAGGGATCCGCTAGAGGGCGCGTTAAGCGCCAATAAAAACGGCTCT
>NW_014578399.1:74742-77481 GCF_000485595.1 Priapulus caudatus
ATAATCTTTGCAAAATACGATTTCTGTCGGAAGATATTGCGCATGCGCGTGCATCGTGTTAGGCGTGCAGTGCCGTCTGAGACAAACTTCATAATCTAGCTTGCTGAGGGGGAGAGGGGATGGGAGACTGAGGAAATGCGGCAGGAAAGATAGCTGGGGGCGGTAGAAAAAGAAGGAGGCTGAGCGAGGGACAGCGGAGACAAGGGGAAGGACGAGAGGGCATAAAGTAGGTGTTTTATACCCTACATGCTAGGGCGCTCTCCTAATTATAAACACATGTCAACTGGTAAAAGTTTATTAAAAAAATATATGCTGAGATATGCCCTAACCATTTTAAATGCATTTTCATCACAAAATATAACTCCTCCGCTGAGAGATTGCGCATGCGCTAACACACTAACATAGCTTGATTGTGTACTGACTGGTATACGTAGCGGGGACCTTACATGCAAGTTCTTCGTCCTATTTCTTAAATAATGTCTACTGATGAAATGTTATTATAGAAATCTTGCTAGGATCACTCCTCTTTATTTTAAATGCATAATCTTTGCAAAATACGATTTCTGTCGGAAGATATTGCGCATGCACGTGCACCGTGTTAGGCGTGCAGTGCCGTCTAAGCCAAACTTCATAATATAGCTTGCTGGTCGAGAGAGGGGATGGGAGACTGGGGAAAGGCTGCAGGGAAGATAGCTGGGGCGGTAGAAGAAGGAGGCAGAGCGAGGGACAAGGGAGGCAAGGGGAAGGACGCGATCGAAGGCATAAAGTAGGTGTTTTATACCCTACATGCTAGGGCGCTCTCCTAATTATAATCATATGTCAACTGATAAAGGTTTATTAGGAATATCTATGCTGAGATACCTCCCTAACCATTTTAAATGCATATTTACCACAAAATATAACTCCTCTGGTGAGATATTGCGCATGCGCTAACACACCAACGTAGCCAGATTGTGTACTGGCTAGTATACGCAGCCGGGACCTTACATTCATGGTAGTCCTCCTATTTCTTAAATGATGTCTACTGATGGAATGTTATCATATAAATCTATGCTAGAATAACCCCTCTTCATTTTAAATGCATAATCTTGGCAAAATACGATTTCTCTAGGGAGATATTGCGCATGCGCGCGTACCGTGTTAGGCGCGTGCAGTGCCGTTTGAGGCAAACTTCATAATATAGCTTGCTGAGGGAGAGAGGGGATGCGAGACTGAGGAAAGGCTGCAGGGAAGATTACTTGGGGCTGTAGAAGCAGAAGGATGCTGAGCGAGGGACAGGGGAGGCAAGGGAAAGGACGCGAGGGCCTAAAGTAGGTGTTTTGTACCCTACATTTATTGTAAAATCTAGGGAATCATTCGTTGAATAATGAGTCGCGCTAATACACTTCTGTCTACTGTGAACTCAAGATCACACGCAAGCTAACAGCCAGTGCAATAGGGAAATATCACAATCAGCTCGTTGTGGGAGTTTATCCTCATGTTGTTATTCCATGGTTTTATTAGCGTTATTATGTTTTATTAGCGTGATTCATAAGCGGAGGCTGTAATCGAGTTTGATAGAGATTATAACGACGTACCTCTTCCATGGCGTCCGCGTTGGTAAGTCATGACACGTTGGGTTGTGTTCTATTTCTTTGCTCGTTCTCGCCAATATTCAGTAGATGAGCTTTGGAACATGGCCACATGCGTGCCAGTCCATATGATGCTGGCATCGTTCTAGATGAATACGTTCATGAATATCTAGCCACACATAAACGTCGAGTATAGATCCATGTTTTAATTTTAATACTCGTGCTACGGGAGACATATATTAGTGATTTTTCTTTAGTTCCTTACACACTAGTCCGGGCCACCTTAAAATGTAGTATAGTTGACGTTTTTACGATGAGACAGCCATGGTTGCTGCGACACCAACAAACCTAATGAGTTGCATAACCGTACGGACTCTTACGTAACAATAGCACGTAGAAAAAGAAGGAGGCTGAGCGAGGGACAGGGGAGGCAAGGGGAAAGACGCGAGGACATAAAGTAGGTGTTTTGTACCCTACACGCTAGGGCGATATCCTAATTATAAACACATGTCAACGGATAAAAGTTTATTAGGGAAATCTGTGCTGAGATACCCCCTAACCATTTTAAATGCATATTCATCACAAAATATAACTCCTCTGGTGAGATATTGCGCATGCCCTAACACACTAACGTAGCCGGATTGTGTACTGGCTGGTATACGCAGCCGGGACCTTACATGCAAGGTCTTCCTCCTATTTCTTAAATAATATCAACAAATTGAATGTTATCATATAAATCTAGGCTAGGATAACTCCTCTTCATTTTAAATGCATAATCTTTGCAAAATACGATTTCTGTCGGAAGATATTGCGCATGCGCGTGCATCGTGTTAGGCGTGCAGTGCCGTCTGAGACAAACTTCATAATATTCCTTGGTGAGGGGGAGAGGGGGAGAAGTCACCGGCGGCGGCACAATCGAAGACAACCTCTCTTACGCGTGATTACATCGCAGCGTGTACCCAACGCATTGTCCACTACCTCCGTATTTACGCGAGTATACCTCATTACTCGTAATCGAAGACAATAGTGTTGGGCAACGCTTTGTCGCGGGCCGAGCGGACGAGGCTTTGACCTCACCAAGTAGTGCTTTGTTCGTCAAACGACCTTACGATCGCTGGCGTAATGATGAGCCGACCAGATAGCCACGCAGTGATCGTCCGTCGGTAGC
>NW_014578399.1:77491-80853 GCF_000485595.1 Priapulus caudatus
TACTACTACTACTGCTGCTACTACTGCTGCTGCTGCTTCTGCTGCTGCTGCTACTGTTGCTGCTACTGCTGCTGCTGCTGCTACTGCTGCTTCTTCTGCTGCTGCTGCTGCTGCTACTGCTACTTCTGCTGCTACTACTACTGCTGCTGCTACTACTACTACTGCTGCTACTACTGCTGCTGCTGCTTCTGCTGCTGCTGCTACTGTTGCTGCTACTGCTGCTGCTGCTGCTGCTACTGCTGCTGCTGCTGCTACTACTACTGCTGCTGCTACTACTACTACTGCTGCTACTACTGCTGCTGCTGCTTCTGCTGCTGCTGCTACTGTTGCTGCTACTGCTGCTGCTGCTGCTGCTGCTGCTGCTGCTGCTGCTGTTGCCGCTGCTGCTGTTGTTGTTGTTGATACTGCTGCTGCTCGTGCTATTACTATAACTGCTACCGACGGCCGAACACTACATCGCTATCTGGTCGGCTCATCATTACGCCAGCGATCGTAAGGTCGTTTGACGAACAAAGCTCTACTTGATGAGGTCAAAGCCTCGTCCGCTCGTCCCGCGACAAAGCGTTGCCCAACACTATTGTCTTCGATTACGAGTAATGAGGTATACTCGCGTAAATACGGAGGTAGTGGACAATGCGTTGGGTACACGCTGCGATGTAATCACGCGTAAGAGCGGTTGTCTTCGATTGCGCCGCCGCCGGTGACTTCTCCCCCTCTCCCCCTCCTCTCCCCATATTCTTCCTCTCTCTCCCTCTCCCCATCTTCTTCTTCTCCCCCTCTCCCCATCTTCTTCTTCTCCCCCTCCTCCCCGTCTTCTTCCTCTCTCCCTCCTCCCCGTCTTCTTCTTCTTCTTCTTCTTCTTCTTCTTCTTCTTCTTCTTCTTCTTCTTCTTCTCTCCCTCTCCCCTCTTCTTCTTTTCCCCCCTTCCTCTCCGTTGCTATTCCTCGTTTTCGTCCTGCTTATTTCTTCTTCTTCCCCTCTCCCCTTCCTCTCCGTCTTCTTCTTCTTCTCCGCCTCTCCCCGTCTTCTTCTTCTTCTCCGCCTCTCCCCATCTTTTTCTTCTCCCCCTTCCTCTCCGTTGCTCTTTCTCGTTTTCGTCCTGCTCATTTCTCCTTCTCCCCCTCTCCCCCTCTCTCCCTCTCCCTCTCCTCTCCCTCTCCTTCTCTCGCTCTCTGTTCATCATTCGCGTCCTCCTCATTTCTCTTACCTTACCTGCGTCTGTCTGTCTGTCAGTGACTGATTTCGTCTGCTATCCGTCTTCATGTCTATATAACTGGCTGGCTGGTAGGTTGGCTGGTTGGATAACGGCTGTCTGTCTGTCTGTCAAACATTTCTAGTGTCTTATTTGCCTATTACTCCGTTTCTCTCGAATTCTAACACACACACACACACACACACACACACACACAGAAGCACACACACACACACACACACACACACACACACACACACACACACACACACACCAGCAGTCTGCACACACACCAGCCACCAGGGGCAGACACGACACACACAGCACACTGCGCGCGACACGGCTAGTCTCAGCACCCACACACGCACATACATACATGTGCATACATACGCACAACACACAGAACAGGCACACGCACACACAAACACACACCCACACACACACACCACCATACAGCACACACCACACATGAGCACACGACATGCAGCACACACACACCACACGCACACACAACACTCAACATGACAGTCGACACACACACGACACACAACCACGTAAAGTGCAGCAGGCACCCATTGTACACTGGCAGCTGCTAGTATTGCCTCACCAACGCTCGGCGTACGCCCGCCTCCGCTCCTCCTACTCCTCGCTCCGCCTCCTGCGCGCTCGGGCCCTCCCCGCGGGGTCCCGGCTGCACGCGGCCGCGCGCCCCGCGAACGCGGCAGACGCTAAGAATATACATCAGGGCGCGACGTCGACGCTTTGTCGCTGTATGTTTCTGTTGATGTAGATTTTATGGCCTGATCGGGGCGTAAGGTAGAGATGGGGGAGTCCGTGGGGACGAGAGAAACAGCACGAAAAGCTCAGAACGAGGAGAGAGCAAGAGAAGAAACAGAGAGAGAGAGAGACGAGAGAGCAATAGAGAAAGAAACAGTGAGAGAACGAATGAGACACGGGAGCGAGAAGAGGGAGAGAGAGGGACGGGGAGAGAGAAATGGACGGGTGAAGAAAAAGAGAGCGGAGAGAGTGGAGAGAGGGAGAGAAGAGAGAGAGAGAGGAGAGAGAGAGAGAGGAGAGAAGAGAGAGAGAAGAGAGGATGAGACGGGAGAAAGAGAGAGCGAGAGAGTGGAGAGAGGAGAGAGAGAGGGTGGAGAGAAACGAGAGAGAAATATATATTATAGGTCAACAGTATATACATATATATATATAGTAATTAATATTCTAGTATAATATATGATGGTATATATAACCAAAGTATATATACGAAGAGCCATCACACTGAGCGTGAGGTCGCGAGGCCGTCGCGCGTACACGCACCCGCGCAACACACACACACACACAAGGGGCCACACACACTACACACACAAACACACGACACCCGCCACAACAAGCCGTCATTGGGCAGAGGAAACGCGGCACGCAACGCACGCACAGGCGGCACCGCACGGACGCACGCACGCACGCACGCACGCACGCACACACACACACACACACACACCACACACACACAACTCCGGTCCACACCCACTCGCCTCCACGCTTAACCCCGGCGACGTGTGACGGTGACAGTCGTCACACATAGCTGCCTACTCTGTCACCTGCGGCCCAACTAAATCCCGACCATAGCGGTACTCCAGCACCCGCTGCGACCACTACCTCCACTCATGAGACAGGCCCACAGCACCGCTGCTGCGTCTCCGCCCCCCGTATATATATACATATGCTATATACCATGACGAGTGTGTACGGCGGCAGCGGTGTGAAGAAAGGGCGGACTTCAGACATAACAATCACTACCGACGCCGCAGAACAACGGCGCACGTACGAGCGTCGTTCGAGAGAAACAGATAATAAGGGAAGCTAGCATAGTACGTGCGTAACGTACGTAGCGCAATCGTCGACGATTTCTGTAGCCTTAGTGCCGTGGTTTTCTCCCCAGCCTTATCCGCCCATGTCTGCTGCCCGAGAAGGCGCTCGAATTCGCTGCTAAGCTCGCTGGTGCCGACCGACACACCATGCCCACTGCTATTGCCGACGGGCGTTGTAACCGCACAGAACCGGAGAACCCCAACGGCTCAATACGGCACGCTGCTACCTGCTGTGCTGCTGCCGCTGTTGCCGTACCGTGCTGCGCATCTGCTGCTAGCGGAGAGGCCTGAGCTGTGCAGCG
>NW_014578400.1:0-3763 GCF_000485595.1 Priapulus caudatus
ACACACACACACACACACACACACACACACATACACCCCCCCCAC
The DNA here is from genome assembly GCF_000485595.1 of Priapulus caudatus. Classification (NCBI taxonomy): domain Eukaryota; kingdom Metazoa; phylum Priapulida; class Priapulimorpha; order Priapulimorphida; family Priapulidae; genus Priapulus; species Priapulus caudatus. The sequence goes on from NW_014578400.1 coordinate 46, forward strand.
ACACATACACACCCCCCACACACAGCCAGCTGGGCGGTCAAGCCTAACTAACGGGCCGAGGAAGGCGGAACTGACCGCTGCAGTGACGCACGGCCCGTAGAGAGCAGCGTCTCTACCTAACACGTGTAGTATAATATATAAGCGCTACATTTACCGCATCATTTACCCATTCACGCCGCCCGCAGTCATACTCACCCACTTATCCTATCGTGACACTCGCGTTCACGCGCGCACGCACACACGCACGCACGCACGCACACACGCACACAAATGTACCTCATACACGACTACACGCACACACTCACACGCCCGAACACAGATGTACCCCATACTCGCCTACACGCACACGCACACGTGCACGCGCTCACGCACACAAATGCCCCTACACACGCACGCACACAAATGCACATCATACACGCCTTCACGCACACGCGCACACACTCACGCACACAAATGCCCCTACACACGCACGCACACAAATGCACATCATACACGCCTTCACGCACACGCGCACACACGCACGCACGCACGCACGCACATACACACGTTGTATATAGCCCGCATAGGACACGGACACACACGCGTACATACACACACACATAGATAGCGATCTCCCCCTCTATCCCATTAGGGCCAATGAAACGGTGTGACAGTGTGCGAGTGTGAAACAATGATGTGCTTGAATATAAAACCCGGAGGTCCACCACTACACAGGGCGATCAAAACCGTACGCCCACACGCACACACACACATACACGCACACACACGCGCCAGCGCGCACGCACGCACGCACGCACGCACGCACGTACACGACACACGCTCACACACACACACACACACCACACACACCCACACACACACACACACACCATCACAACAGCATCGTACGCGAAGGAAAAGCCCAGCACCAGTAAATATTTCAACGGCCTTCACTTATACTTTTTTACCCTCCACCCCCTCCCTGCGCCACCCCACGAGCAGCGTACATCATACACGCCACCTCACAGCACGCTACACCATAACACGCACACCCCACCCCTCCCTCCCACTCTCACAGCCGTTACACCTCATTTATCATCGCTCTCCTCTCCCACTCCTCACGAGCGGCGATACACTCCGATACACGTACACGCCCCTCCCCCAACCCTCCCTCCCCCGCCACCCCACAGTCATCTTCTACACAATACTCGATACACCCACCCGCTCTCTGCCTCCCTCCCTATCCCCACAGCACGTACACCCATACATGTACACCCCCACACCATGGCTGCATTGTGCGTGCATTAATGATAGGAGAATGGAAAGTCGACGGGGACGGCCAAACACGCATGGGTATAGAATATAGATAGATAGACACGGCTATTATTTATATGTGTTATATAGCAGGCCACGGCTGCCAAATGCTGACAATAAGTGTATGTGATTACATGGGATAACAACATACGGCTAGGGTGAAGATTGCATGGCAGCTATGTACGTGTGTGTGGGTTTTATTTAATGCGACCTGCTGGTGCTGATAGGGTCTATGTCCACCAGGGTAACTATCGGAGGGTACCCTGGGTACTGTTCGATGTATCGAAAAGTACCTCGGGGTACTATGCGGTATGTCGCTGCGTACCCTGCATTGTCCCACCGTACCCTGACTTTCAGCCAACTGATGTCGTAATAGATACCGCTTGTCGGCAGGAAACGCGCCGCTTTATGCTCCCGTTCCTTGTTTCCGGTCAGTTCCCGCAAAATATTCGTTTCAGTATTCGCATTTCCGACTGTCAAATACGCGCATGCGCTGCAGACGTATTTCCGATGTTGTAAAACTAAAATATAAAAGCTAGCTCTTCGTTTAAAAAAAGGAAAAAGAAAAATATAGTCAAACATAGCATACATTTTTATTGGATTGCGATGTTTTGAGGTTTCTTCTATGTGATGTGGTAACTTGACAGTGTTAGACCGAATAATTCGGTCCCATATAACCTTTTTTATATTTTGGTGAGGGTTATTGGGTATTAATTGGGTATAGGGTATTAACCCCATAACCCTCACCAAAATATATAAAAGATTATAGGGGACAGAATTATTCGGTCTAGACAGAGTGTATGTATTACGACATCAGTTGGCTGAAAGTCAGGGTACGGTGGGACAATGCAGGGTACGCAGCGACATATCGTATAGTACCCCGAGGTACTTTCCGATATATCGAACCGTACCCATGTGCAGGGTAGCCTCCGATAGTGGCCTGGGGCGAATTTATTTTTCACAACACAGTTCGACCACAGACCAGGGTATTTGCTTATTTACCATATGTTATGTGATAATTTCAATACTGCTGAATAGCTGAGCTCGTATAGCGCGGTCGTTACGTCTGGATGGTCGCTGGTTCGAATCCCATCTGTTTACTTTTTTCTTTTTTTTCTGTTTAGGGTTAAGGTTAGGTTAGGATTAGGGTTAGGGTTAGGGCTAGGGTTATCAATCATTAATCATTAATCATTAATCATTAATGATATCAAAGTTGGGAACACTCCACTCGTGCATAAACATGGCGCCGCAGCGGTGGCGTTTCACAGTTTTCGTCGAAGCGTGTTGTGAAAAAAGAATTCCCGCCCTGGGGGACATAGACCCTATCAGCCCTGCTAAAAGGCGCTGCGTGCGTTCTCTCTCCCAGTCTATCATTGCCCTCATTCTAAGGCGCTATATGGCTGTATGTACTGGTTGTATTGAACATACTGCCCCTGTAATATCTTACATGTAGACTTTACAGCGCGCGCTTCCCCCTTACGTAACCTTCATTAGAACTTAGAAACATACAGTACACCACTCTCTTACGTAACCTTCATTAGAACTTAGAAACATACAGTACACCACTCTCTTACGTAACCTTCATTAGAACTTAGAAACATACAGTACACCACTCTCTTACGTAACCTTCATTAGAACTTAGAAACATACAGTACACCACTCTCTTACGTAACCTTTATTAGAAACATATATATACAGTACACCACCCCCTTATGTAATATTAGAAACATACGGTACACCACTCTCTTACGTAACTCTTTTACGAAATCTACAGCATGCCCCACCGTTATGTAACATTGTCTGGGGGCGTACCCTACAGTTGAAATCTACAGCATGCCACTCCCCTTGCGCCGAAATCTACATCACACGAAGATACACATGTTTGGGGACAATCGTTAGCGTATAGCATTCACGCGTTCGTTGTTACCTAACCTCCCCCTCCCCCCGCGCGACGCATAAACCTGCCATACACCCCCCAACCCCCGTCAAGCATACACGCCACACACAATGTGTGCATTGTTGCATCTAGGAATCATCGGATTTGTTATCATATTATTATAACACGTATATACATACGCGCACACGCGGGCTGTCATGTGTATTGTTCGCGTGGACGACTTTTTTAGAAAGGAAAAACATGGTTGAGGTCATCAGAATACTCGTTGATTATGTGAACAGCGAAGATTACAAGAACGGGTCTCTTTATCTTAATGCATTCTTACGGTCGTATACAGTACGTGTATGAGAGAGGAGAGACGTGAGGGGCGAAGGAAGAGGGGGGGTAGGGAAAGATGGAAGGAGGGAAGGGGGAGAGAAAAAGGGAAGATAGAATGTATGCAAGGGGAGAGAAAGAGAGAGAGAGAGAGCGCGCGCGCGCGAAAGAAATAAAGAAACAGAGGGAAAGAAAGGGGAAAAAGGCGTAAAG
>NW_014578400.1:4564-5931 GCF_000485595.1 Priapulus caudatus
TGATGATGACGATGATGATGACGATGATGATGACGATGATGATGACGATGACGATTATGTCAACTCGTATAATTATTCGATCGTTTACCAAATGTCACCCATGTGATGAAAGGTGACTTCACCAAGGAGGAAGATGGAGTGAGTAAAAGAGAGACCGAGAGAGAGACAAAGACAGAGTGGGTAGAGAGAGGGAAGGAGGGGGAAGAGAGAAAGATAGAGAGAGGGAAAGAAAGAGAAAGAGAGAGAGAGAGAGTGAGGGAGATAGAGAGAAAAAGGGAGCGAGAAAGAAAGAATGCGAAAGAGAGAGAAAACAAGAGAGAAAAAGAAAGAGAAAGAAAGAGAGAAGGGGAGGAATGGAGAAGCAGAAGCAGAGAAAGCGAGAAAGGAGAGAGAGACACCGAGAGAGAAGAGCCTCTCCCCCCCCCTTCCTCTCTCGACCCCTTTCTCTCATTACCATTCTCTGCCTCACACATTAGGCCGCATAGCTCTGGCAGTACGTTTGCTATCCCGTAAGGCCGATCTCCGGATTTCCGGATTCCTTTGCGTACATATACTTTCGTTTCCCGCACTCCCCGCCAGATGCTGTAGTACTCTAACTTCTACTTCCACCTTCTACGGATCTTCTTAGCTTCTTAGCTTCTTTGCTTCTGTCATTCCGTATTGGAATTCTCTTCCTTCATCATTGGTAAATTGCAAAATTGCAACTTTTTCCACTGCAATCCGCAGTGTCGATCTATCGATTTGATCCACTTCTCTCTCCGTCTTCGTTATAGCCACTAGGACTTTTGAAGACTAATATTCATGAGATTATGAGGTTAACTATACTACCACTAAGGCTGCTGTGTCCAGCAACTATCAAACAGGCGTTCATTCATCTATCTAGCTCCCATGCACCATACCGCATCCCACCGCAACATCAAGCAAAGGTCAAAGGCCCTGATGCGACCAGGAAGGCGCGGTAGACTCGTTTGCTAACCCTGACCACAAGTTACAAGAACATTCGTTGCTGCTGCTGCTGCTGCTGCTGCTGGCTGGCTGTCTGTCTGTCCATCAGTTGTCGTACATCGATGCATTCTAACACGTGCTGCATTGTTTCGCTGCAACCTTCGGGGTTAGGCGCTGCCGTTGCAGCATACGCGAAGGTTTGTTGCTGTTGCGGTTTATTAGCTGAAGGACTCTACTGTCTGCGTCTGCGTGTCTCATTCCGTGTTTGTTGTCGATTTCACTTTTGCGACAAGTAGCTGTTGTTATTTCTCTCGATTGCGGTGTTAGTGTGGATACGAATCCTGTACATTAGTGTGCACAGTGCGTGCTGTGTGTGTGTGTGTGTGCGTGTGTGTGTGCGTGTGTGTGTGTGTGTGTGTGTG
>NW_014578400.1:6168-8624 GCF_000485595.1 Priapulus caudatus
CGAGAGAGAGAGAGAGCGCGCGAGCGAGAGAGAGAGCGAGAGCGAGAAAGAGAGACACACAGAGAAATGCTGAGATAGAGTGATTACTCCTTTCAAACTTCGAATATGAATACGAATTGAATACGAAATGCAAAATCGCCTGCTAAAATTCATTTGCAGACGCACTCAATAGCAATGTGCGTGTGCGTGCGTGCGTGCGTGCGTGTAGGCGTGCGTGCATGTGCGTGTAGGCTTGTGCATGTGCGTATGGATGGGTGCGTGTGTGCGTATGGGTGCGCGCGTGCGTGCGTGTATGCATGTATGCGCGCAGTGTGCTTATTTGCATATCACATTTACATATCAGTAAGGAACGGCGAAAGACGGAGCCACTCTACGATTTTAATTAAGCGAAAAGTTCGTTAGTCGGGTTTGTCAATGTCCGCCGTGTAAGCGATCCTGCATTCATGCATGTATGCATGCAAGTACGGCGAGGGAAAACCGACCAGACGAACACTTCAGATGGAGCAGAAATCGTTAATTTCGAGGAAGATTTCTAATTGAGCGTGCGTGCGTTCATGTGTGCGTGCGTGTGTGCGTTCGTTCGTACGTGAGGACAACCAGAAACACTAAGGAGCAGCGAGCAGAGCACAGGGAGAGAGAGCGAGAGAGAGAGAGAGAGAGAGAGAGAGAGAGAAAAAGAGAGAGAGAGAGAGAGAGAGAGAGAGAGAGAGAGAGGGGGGGGTGGGGGGTGGACAGAGAAAAGTGTGCGTTCTATCGTGGTATGGCTGGAGAAGCAACCGAGACAGAGAGACATAGACACAGAGACAGAGAGAGATAAGAGATAAAAGATAAGAGATAAGAGAAGAGAGAGAGAGAGAGAGAGAACGAGAGAGAGAAGAGAGAGAGAGAGAGAGAGTAGAGAGAGCGAGAGAAGAAAACAAACAGAGAAGAGAGAGAGAGGGAGGGAGAGAGAGAGAGAGAGAGAGGAGAGAGAGGAAGAGAGAGAGAGAGGGGAGAGAGAGTAGAGAGAGAGAAATGCGTGTGCCTATGCGTGGAGAGAAGATGATAACCGAGGCAGTTAAGATGATCCCCGCGATGAGGTCACGATCATGTGTGGCCATCGACCGTGACCCAGCAGCGGCAATGCTGATGTAGAACGACAGCAGTGTAGCAGAATTGCCAAGCTGGCGCGTTTGCAACTGCTGGAGGGCCATTTATTACCATTTACCCAAAGCTTCGTCGAGTAAACAGACACAGCAAGAACCTGAGTAGGGATTCAGTGTCGCTGGTCGGTGCCCCATTACCGCCAGGCCCCGACCCTGCAACACTTTCGCACGCCATGCCTACACCGCACGTCCTCACACACCACACACACACACACACACACACAAGCACCACACACACACACAAGCACATCGCACGAGCACGCCACGCCGACGCACGCACGCACGCACGCACGCACGAACATACACACGTGAGGAAGCCTTCACGCTTTATGAAACCATACACGCGCGCGGGCGAAACCCATATATCCAAATGCGACAGCCAACCCAGCTATATACTCTACAATCTACATGCATGCTATATCGTGGTGGTCCCTCCACTACTGCTACAGCCAACCCACCTATATACTCTACATGCTATGTCGTGGTGGTCCCTCCACTGGGGCTATGAGCGGCAGTGGAGGGACTACCACGCGACAGCATGTAGAGTATATAGGTGGGTTGGCTGTAGCAGTGGAGCGTATATGTGCTGCCATCTAGTGAGAGTACCGACCACCCAAGCAGCAAGCATCAGCATGTTCGCGTAAATGCGTAACCGCTGCAGCAGCTGGTCAGCTCGAAGAACAGACCCACGGGTCATTATCAATGAGAAACATCAGCAGTAGCAGCAACATCAGCAACAAAGACAACGGCAACAATAAATACAACAGCAGCAACAGTGGCAGTAGTAGAGGCACTAGTGGTAACAACAGCAGCAGCACCACCACGACCACTACCACTATCACCATCATCGTCGTCGTCGTCATCATCACCATCATCATTATCATCGTCGTCGTCGTCAGCGTCATCATCATCTTCATCGTCATCATCATCATCATCATCATCAGCAGCAGCATCATTATCATCATCGTCACTGTCATCATCATCATCATCATCATCATCATCATCATCATCATCAACACCATTATCACATCAGCATCAGCGGGTTTTACACAGCGGTAGCTCCCGCGCTATGGAACTAATCCTAGGACACGCTGCTGCAGTTACGACCCCGTAACTATGCAATCAAAGATCACGGATATAAGCTCCAAATATAATATAATACATATGATCTAATATGATATCATATAAGCTCCTAACGCGCCGATATTAGAGAGATAAAGAGAGAGAGAGAGAGAGAGAAGAGAGAGAGAGAGAGAGAGAGAGAGAGAGAGAGAGAGAGAGACAGAGACAGAGACAGAGACAGAGACAGAG
>NW_014578400.1:9585-10672 GCF_000485595.1 Priapulus caudatus
GAGAGAGAGAGAGAGAGAGAGAGAGAGAGAGAGAGAGACCGAGAGTAAGAGGGTTTCCCCGAAAGAAAGAGAGAAAATACGACGCAGACATGACGCGGTCGTCTGCATGCTTGGAGCAGCAGACGCGCGTACGCAGCAGCAGACGCAGTGATGTGCGCATGCGCAAATCCTCCTAATTCACATCATGCATCTCCGGCATTCAACGTAGTTTACGAAGAAGAAAACACCGGGTAAGCAGCCTAGATAACTCGCATCGTTTCCATCCTTCCATCATCTCTGTAGTTGCATCGACTATCATATACACACACACACGCGCACGCGCACGCCCGTACGCACGCACGCACACATGCACACACGTACGCGCGCACCTGCGACATCACACTATGAGAATGGACATGCACAGGGACGTGTGTGAAGACAGGGGACACGCGCATCAGTGTGTGCATCCATTTAAGTCTCGATAATGTGATTAATATACATTATCAAGCTATCTTATATAGTCTATGTAGCTAGTCTATATATCTAAATAGTCTCTCCGTGAATTAAATCCATTCAAGTCGTGTGAGTGTAATTAACATAATCAAGAGCTAATAATACCATCAATAATTAATATAATAAATATAATTAATATACATTAGCCTTCTAACTCTCTCTCCCGCTTTCTCTCTATTACGGAATTTACAGTTTAATGAGCTTAATGAGAGAAATCCATGATACGCATTTCGATTTCAGAACGTCAGATTTCCTCATTAAAATTCCCCGTCATTCGTTAGAACTGAAGCCTGAACTATAACTATAAGTATAACTATAATAATAATAATATATATATATATAATAATAAATATAGATCTATGTATCTATATCTATAATAATATATAAGATGCCTACATGCCGGGGCATATCCCCTGATTACCGGTACTCGTGAAATCGTTTAATGAATCTATCTCGATCTTTCTCTTTGGCTCCCCCTCTCTCTTTCTCCTTCTCTTTCCTCTCTCTTACCACCGTGCATCGCAGCGCTACGGAAGCGAAACTCGGGAGCTGTCAGCAAACACGGCTCGCTCCCCTCCTCTTCCCACTTCTCCCC
>NW_014578400.1:13294-13905 GCF_000485595.1 Priapulus caudatus
TATATATATATATTATAGTATCTATATATATATATGTATATATATATATATATATATATATATATATATGTGTGTGTGTGTGTGTGTGTGTGTGTGTGTGTGTGTGTGCGTGCGTGCGTGCGTGCGTGTGTGTGCGCGCGTGTGCGCGCGCGTGCGTGCGTCTCCGTGTGTATCTGTACATATGTACAGTGTGTACGCATGATTATACCAGGCATAAAAATATGCACGCACGCAAAGCTACAGTGTGGAGCATGAATATTACATAATAAGCTCGCACACGTACACGTGCATATATTTACACGAGTAGACGTGGGAGCGACCGTCACCTTATGCGCGTATAATGTATATAGTATCGTGGGGATGATGGCAGTAACACCTCATCTATGGCGTTAGCTGTGAATGCCACCGGTACCACACAATGATGACTAATAAACCCTAACTCTACCTCATGCAGAAAATAAACGCGGAATAAATACGCACATATAAATATATAAACGATGTATATATTATATAAAATATGTCTACTCTGTGTAGGTTTTTCTTTCCCGAATTTTTTTCCCCTACACGTTATATCCATTGGGCTTGATATACGCATATCAACTTCCGCATCA
>NW_014578400.1:15216-16288 GCF_000485595.1 Priapulus caudatus
GCACACACGCACGCACGCACACACGCACGCACGCACACACACACGCGCGCACGCACAACACACACACACACACAAACACGCGCACGCACGCGTGCACACACACACACACGCGCGCGCACGCACGCACACACGCGCACACACACACACACACACATACACACACACACGCACACACACAACACACATGATATATATATATATATATAATTACATGCGATATTATACTGGGAATTATATAGATATCATATTATTGATTTAATAAAATATTAGACGCGGAGATTCCGTGTCAAAGATTCGTCACGCTTCTCTAAGAGGCGAAACACTAGATAAGGAGTCCTCACTTAAGGCAGCAACACTGAGCACCTAGTATAATGCAGCGAGGATAACCCAGGGGCTCGGTTGCTCGGTGAACTCAGGCGTTAACTGTCATATAAGAGACTATTATATGAACTGTGTAGAGTCAACAGACTTCGTAAATAGATCGCGAGTGGTTAAAGATCGTCGGGTGTCGGTTGGCGGATCGTGCGTCCGTGCGTGCGTGTGTGTGCGTGCGCGCGTGTGTGTGTGCGTGCGTGCGTGCGTGTGTGTATGCATGTGCGTGCGTGTGTGCGTGGGGGCGTGGGTGGGTGGGTATGCGCGTACCCGTGCGTATACGCGTGTGTAGACAGTATAGCAGCAGCTAGTAGCTTGCTTACCCCCGCCTATGATGACGGACGGCCACTATACATACACACTCATAATTATCAACTCGGTGAGGGTAGCGGAATGCCCCTCGCGCTACCCTTCCTAACTAAACCCAGGCCGTCTAACTTGGTCCTGCTACACACGCGCGTGCACCGCAGATCAATACAGACCAGTATGTTACTGGCGTGTAGCTTACACGCGCTTGCGATTTGAGAAATTCCAACCTCCACCGCCCGGTCAGTGGTGCTTTCTCTCGTTGCTATATGATAGAAGGTCAGCTATGAGAAATGCTATTACCACCACGGGTCAGTGGTGCTTTCTCTCGTTGCTATATGATAGAAGGTCAGCTATGAGAAATGCTATTACCACCACGGGTCAGTGGTGTTTT
>NW_014578400.1:17817-21435 GCF_000485595.1 Priapulus caudatus
ACAGCAGCAACAGCAGCAACAGCAGCAACAGCAGCAACAGCAGCAGCAGCAGTAGCAGCAGCGTCCCCATCACGCGTGCAGTGGCGCGCGCCTCGCCCTGAGAAATCTTTCACGTTGGTATATAAAGAAGTTTTTAATAGCGTCTAAGCGCGCTCCACCATCATCGTAAAATTGAAATGGCGCTCGCAGGAGAAATGCGCTGGTCTGCGGGCGGGTGTGCTGCAGGTGCGCCCCTACAGACTACAGGGGAATGAGCCCAGCCAACGTCTCCATTAAACCATCCATACCTACATGAATTGCTGCTACGCGAGAGAATATGAGATAGCCATGATAGCATATACACGCAGACATATACATGCGCACGCACGCACGCACGCGCAAANGAGAAGCGCACGGCAGTGAGAGGCGGTACCAGCAGCGCAAGAGTCGAGAGAGCGCGTGAGAGCGGCCGAGCATGGAGCACGACGGAGTGAGAGAGCGCGGAGAGCGACGAGAACGGGGCGAGAGCGAGGAGTGAGCAGAGCAAACATGAGTGACCGAGAGCGATGAGAGCGAGCAGAGCGAGAGTCAGCTCATGCTAACTCCCAAGGCTTTCCCGCCTGGCCTGGTAACATACCGGGCTACAACATTACCAAACATATACAAATTACCGCGTACAACATCTAACAACATAACAACATTACCGCGGTACAACATTACAACATTACCGCGGTACAACATTACAACATTACCGCGTACAACATATTTTAACAACATAACAACTTACGGGAGGCGCAACACTTCACATAACAACATAACCCGCGGTTACAACATTAACAACCATCTACACGCGGATACAACATTACAACATTACCGCGGTACAACATTACAACATAACAACATTACCGCGGTACAACATTACAAGTTCTACAACACTACAACATTATAGCGGTGTAACATTACAACATTACACCACTACAACATTACAGTGATACAACATTACCACGGTACATTACAACATTAATATTGCCGCTGTTACAACATTACAACATTACCGCGGTACAACATAACAACATTACAACATGGAGGAAGTTCACCAATCTCCCAGGAGACAGCAGGGCCTAAGAAGAAGAACATTACCGCGGTTACATAACGACGCGCCGTCGACCTCCTCCCCCCTCCGCTACCCAATATCTGACTCCCGCTGATAAGGGGAGAGGGGGATCGGTCATCCGCCTCCTCTTCTCGTCTTCGTCCTCCTCCTACTCCTCCTCCTCCTCCTCCTCCTCTTCCTTCGTCATTCTCACTGTCCTCCTCCCACTTCACCTCCTCTCGTCTCCTCTCTCGGGGCGGGCGGACAGACACAGGTGCAGCGGGCGCAAACCGCACTAGCTCACTCACGCTACCAAGCAGACCATCGCTGGCCCACGCCAATTAACAATTAACAACGCAATTGTTGTTACCAGAGCGCTTTGAAAGCTGACGGGAGCGAAATCGCTCGCCGCTCCCGTGTATTTTTTTCGCTGCACGCCACTTGCCATCCAATTTCTTAACACGAGCGAACGCAAAGTTGCAGCAAAAAAATCGAATTGCAGAGACGACGTGTGCAGCCAATCTTGTTCGCTGCGAAATTATTCAGTTCTATCATGAACCACCTACTCAACACGCGTGAGAGGAAATCATTTACACACATATATACATATTACTTTGTTTATTTATATAGTCATTAGTGTACTGGCTGTACATGATAGGCGTACCTCTCTCTCCGTTTCCCGCCAGCCCACTCTGTGGATAATAGAGAAATAGAGACTGTTTGCTTTTCATTCCTGCCTTCTCCACATATTGGGAGCGAAACAGACCGGTTAATGCAACACATTACGTATAGAGCCATTCTCCTAGCCTACAGTCCAGAGTCCACGGACCTGCTTATACACTGCCTCACTAACCCTTCCCCCTAATATCTAGTAGAACTCTGTCTCACGTGAACTTTCCCCCTATCCCACAGTTACTTGGAACGTTTCAATAGTAAAATGATGGTAAATAGACACGAAATGTATTTACTACCACAGTCTTAATGTTTCTCTACTCTCTTTCGCCTATTACTGCCGATAATTTCCTGTAAATGCCATGCAAATGCTCCTCTGCCACACGCACGCACGCCGCTGTGCACAAACAACATGAATACAGATAACAATACTTTATGTGTTGCAGCGGAGCAATTGTACGGCATTTGCAGGAAATTATCGGCAACAATACGCGACAGAGAGTAGAGAAACATTATTAAGACTTTGATCATAGTAAATACATTTCGTGTCTATTTACGATCATTTTACTATTGAAACGCTCCAAGTGCCTGCGCCCTATCCTTTATACTATTACCGGAGTTTCTCACTGGAGCTTTCCCTCTCTATCACGGGGAACCTGCGTCACGGGGAACCTGCGTCACGGGGAACCTGCGTCACGGGGAACCTGCGTCACAGGGAACCTGCGTCACGGGGAACCTGCTCAACAACAACAATCACGACAATGACAACAACAACAACAACAACAACAACAACAACAACAACAACAACAACCGCAACATTCCCCGGGGAACCTCGGCGTGCGCTTAATCCTTCAGTCGCAATCGACAGTCGACGAATGAGGAAAATTGAGTATAGGATGAACGGATCTTTCGACGAGTTAACGGATAACGAAATCAAGACGATGAGTGGCCAGATACTATAGATAGATAACACTGCGGTTACACAGACGAAGATAGAGAGAGAGAGAAAAGGAATGGGAGCGAACGAAAAAGACGGTGAGAAAGGAGAAGGGCGAGACAGAAGAAGAATGAGAGGGAGGAAGAGAGGGAGACAGACAAAGGGGGAATGCGAGAGAGCGCGCGCGAGGGAACGAGAGGGAGAAAGACACGGACAGAGAGAGAGAGAGAGAGAGAGAAAGAGAGAGAGAAAAAGAGAGAAAGAGAGAGAGAGAGCGAGAAAGAGCGAGCGCGCGCGCGAGAGAGAGAGAGAGAGAGAGAGAGAAAGAGAAAGCGAGAGAAAACTGTGTCGCTACCTCGCTCCCCCGGCTACAGCGTGTGGCTACTAAATCCCTATACTACTGAAGCCCACCTGCTCTCCGTGCACACGCTGCTGCTGCTGCTGCTGCTGCTGCATCTCACGCTTTTTTCCGCAATAAACAGCACGCCGCGATGCGGAAACGGCAGAAGCAAAACATGCACGCGAGCGGGAGTCAGAGAGCGAGCGGGAGAGTGAGAGAGCGAGCGGGAGAGCGAGAGAGTGAGAGAGCGAGCGAGCGAGCGGACGGGAGAGTGAGAGAGCGAGCGGGAGAGTGAGTGAGCGAGCGGGAGAGTGAGAGAGCGAGCGGGAGAGTGAGAGAGCGGGAGAGCGAGCGGGAGAGTGAGAGAGCGGGAGAGCGGGAGAGCGAGCGGGAGAGTGAGAGAGTGAGAGCGAGCGGGAGAGCGAGAGAGTGAGAGAGCGAGCGGGAGAGCGGGAAAGCGAGAGAGTGAGAGAGCGGGAGAGCGAGAAAGCGGGAGAGCGAGTGAGAGAGCGGGAGAGCGGGAGATGGAGCGGGAGAGTGAGAGAGCGGGAGAGCGAGCGGGAGAGTGAGAGAGCGGGAGAGCGGGAGATGGAGCGG
>NW_014578400.1:24616-28788 GCF_000485595.1 Priapulus caudatus
GTGTGTGTGTGTGTGTGTGTGTGTGTGTGTGTGTGTGTGTGTGTGTGTGTGTGCGTGCCTGCGTGTGTGTGCGTGTGCGTGCGTGTGTGTGCGTGTGCGTGCGTGCGTGCGTGTACGTGCGCGCGTGTGGCAGTAAGTTACAGCTTCCTTACTTACATCCACACAAAGCACGCGAGCGCATGCATGGCGTGCACGTAACTTAATTCGGAGCAGTGAATTCTAGCCTACTCTATCACTGAGATGCCAGCCAAAGTAAGTAAAGCTGTGTAGGCTACATACAGGCATGCTGCCTGGCTCTAAAAGATGGGACTGAGTAAGCAGGCATGCATACTAGGGTGGTCAGGTAGGCAGGTAGGCATGTGGTGGGTGGGCAGGGAGAGAGGGAGGCTGGATGGTGGATAAGGCACATGGGGGTAAGCAGGCAGTTAGACAGACAAGCAGGCAGACAGACAAGCAGGCAGACAGACAGGCAGTTAGACAGACAAGCAGGCAGACAGACAGGCAGACAGGCAGTTAGACATACAAGCAGGCAGACAGACAAGCAGGCAGACAGACAGGCAGACAGGCAGTTAGACAGACAAGCAGGCAGACAGATAGGCAGACAGGCAGTTAGACAGACAAGCAGACAGGCAGGCAGACAGACAAGCAGGCAGACAGACAGACAGACAGGCAGTTAGACAGACAAGCAGCAGAACAGACAAGCAGACAGGCAGTTAGAACAGACAAGACGACAGGCAGTAAAACAGAACAAGCACCAGGACAACAAGCGCAGAAGACAAACAAGGCAGACAGACAAAGCAGCGCAGACAGACAAGCATTTTTTTAAGGCGCTACGTGACTCAATCTTCTCATCGCTCTCTTCGCTCGGCTACCAATCTCGCGGAGTGACTGCATGACTGAGAGTGGCTGGCGGGAGAGAGAGAAACGACGAGAGAGAGAGAGAGAGAGAGAGAGTGAGAGAGAGAGAGAAGAGAGGAGAAAGAGAGAGATAGATAGAGAGAGAGAGAGAGAGAAGAGAGAGAGAGAGAGAGAGAGAGAGGGAGAGAGGGAGAGAGAGCATGAGAAGAGAGAGCAGAGAAGAGAGAGAGAGAGAGAGAGACGAGAGAGAGAGAGAGAACGAAGGAGAGAGAGCGAGAGAGAGAAGAGAGCGAGGAGAGAGAGAGAGCAGGAGATGAGGAGAGAGAGAGAGAGAGAGAGAGAGAGAGAGAAGAGGAGAGAGAGAGAAGAGAAGAAAGAGAGGGCAGAGAGAGAGAGAGAAGAGGAGAGGGGGAGAGGGGGGAGAGGGACGAGAGAAGAGGGAGAAGAGAAAGAGAAGATGAAAGAGAGAGAGAGAGAAGAGAGAGAGATAAAGAGAGAGAGAGAGATAGAGAAGAGAGAGGAGAGAGAGAGAGAGGGGGAGAAGGAGAGATAGCGAAAAAAGAAATAGAAGATAGAGGAGGGGCGGGAGGAGAGATAGCTGAACTCCGTTCGACGAGCCGTTGTCAATGAGATTCAATACATATAAAAACGATTGCACGTGACTTGCCAAAGAAATCAAATGCCGTCAACTACGTCTGTGCGCGAAAGCCGCGCGCCATGCCGTCTGCGAGCTGCCGGTCGATCTAACTCGCAGGCATGAATGGCCTTCGTGGGGGGACAGCTTGGAGCAGGAGAGAAACGAGAGAAATCAGAGGAGACCGGGGGAGTAGAGAAAGCGAGGGAGGGGAAAAAGCGAGAGAAGCGAGAGAGAGAGAGAGAGAGAGAGAGAGAGAGCAGACGAGAGAGAGAGAGAGGCGAGAGAGAGAGAGAGAGCGTGAGAAAGAAAGAGAGAGAGCGAGAGAGAGAGAGAGAGTAGAGAGAGAAAGAGAGAAGGGGAGGAATGAAGCGGCAGAAGCAGAGAAAAGCCGAGAGAGGAGAGGAGGAGAGAGTGACGAAAAAAATAGTTTTCTGCCCGTGTCCCATACCCTATGTTCTTCGTGCTCTCTGCTCCCTGTTCCGGTGCCCTCTTCCCCTTGTCCCCGTACCCTATTGCTCCCTGTCCCCGTACCCTATGCTCTCCTGTTCCCTTACCCTATGCTCTCTCGTTCGCCCTCACTATGCTCCTGTTCCCGTACCCTATATCTCCTTGTTCCCGTCACCCTATGCTCCCTGTTCCCGTTACCCTATGCTCCCTGGCCCGTACCTTATGCTCCCGTTGCCGTACCCTATGCCTCCCTGGTTCCGCTACCCTATGTTCCCTTTCGCTACCACTATGTTCCCTGTTACGACTACCCTATGTTCCCTGTTACCGGTAAGTACACCGTACCCTATGTTCCCATGTCCCCGTACCCTATGTTCCGCTTGTTCCGTAGCCGCTATGCTCCCTGTTACCGTACCCTATGTCCCTGTCCCTGGTCCCCAGTACCTATGTTCCCTGTTCCCGTGCACTATGCCTCCCTGCTTCCCGTGCACTTAGGTGCTCCACTGTTCCCCCGTGCACTATGCTCCTGTTCCCGTACCCTATGCTCCCTGTCCACTGTCCCAGTAACCTATGCTCCCTGTTCCCTACCCTATGCTCCCTGTTCCGTGCACTATGCTCCTCGTTACCGTAACCCTCATGCTCCTCTCCTCGTACCCTATGCTCCCTGCTTACCGTAGTAACGGCGTACCCTATGTTCCACTGTCCCTGCCCCGTACCCTATGCTCCCTGTTCCCGTTACTGCCTATGCTCCTGTTCGCGTACCCTATGCTCGCCTTCCCCGTACCCTATGCCTCCCTGTTACCGATGCTAACCGTACCTCTTGTCTCCTGTCGCTGTCTCGCCGTTCGCGCCTATGACCTCCCTTGTTCGCGTGGCACTATGCTCCCTGTTCCCGTGCACTATGCTCCCTGTTCCCGTGCACTATGCTCCCTGTTCCCGTGCACTATGCTCCCTGTTCCCGTGCACTATGCTCCCTATTCCCAACGCTCTCTTCCCCTACCTTCTCCTCCGTCATCTATACCCTGCGCAGTGAACAGACACTCTTTCATCGTCGCTTACAACACGGGGACCCTGACAACGACACGTGCCTTGCGCGCTGATGATATCGCCTCTTTATTCGAGCGCAATTTCTAAAGAGACAGTCTCCGTCTCTCCCTCTCTCTCGCTCTCTTCAATTCTCTCTCGCACAGCGATACGCTCGCTGTGCACGGCGCACACCGACGGGTTTTTATTCACTCGCCCACTCGACCATCGCCGCCGCCGCCGCAGCTCCGCGCACACGCGTACGTAGCTCTCCATGCTTGTGGAGTGGATTTCCCATCCTCTTATTTCGCAGCCGTAAATGAGCGATATTGACGATGTCAATGCAGCTCGCCGGCCGCTGCCGCGGAAGCGCGCGGAAGGCCGCACCGCTGTGAATGCCCTGCTCGCTCTCTCCCGGCCACTATAGAAGCTTAGGAGATGATACTTCGAGCAAAGGGAAGTTGTGTGGATCCGGCAGGGAGGTTATTTGTTATATGATGTTTCAGGGGGAGTCGTAGGGTATGTATGAAGAGTACATAATAGAAGATACATAATAATCTCCTATTATGTACTCTCTGTATGTATGCTGCCTTCGCAGCAATCACTGTCAAGTTATAATTGGTGCCGCATTGCCCATGTTCGTACACGCAGTACAGTAAGGATATCGTCTTCTTCTTTACCATCGCAATGATACAGTCATACTACACACGCTAAATACACAGCTAAAGACGTATCGTTGTGGGAGATGCAAAAACACACGTGCAGTGATGTTGTGTGAGCACGCATTGACAGAAATCGACCGTGATGCCAGTATACGCGAGCATCAATGATCGAATTTGCAATTTTGCAGCCACGCAAATCTCTGAGATTTCATAGCGATTCTATAGATTTTATATTTTTTTCGCGAGGACGCGAATAAAACTGCAGGGGCGCGAGTCTCTGTGTGTAGTGGGAGTCGTTACGGCCTCTCACACAGAATATCAGCGAGTGGACGAGACCACCGCGACCACATCACGCACTTATACACACAAACGCCTATACACACACACAGTCACACACACACAGTCACACACACACGCACGCACGCACGCACGCACACACGCACGCACGCACGCACGCACGCACACACACACACACACACACACGTCTAATATTATGATAATTTAGCTATAAATGCTAATAGTAATACTAATAGCGTTTAAACTAAATT
>NW_014578400.1:28798-31506 GCF_000485595.1 Priapulus caudatus
CACACACACACACACACACACACACACACACACACACACACACACACACACACACACACACACACACGTCTAATATTATGATAACTATAAATGCTAATACTAATAGCGTTTAAACTAAATTAGAGGGCGCAGAGGTCTTTCATTCGCACACAGACCGCTTCATCCCACCCTCCCGAAACAGGAGATTACTCAAGCACTGACCTTTCACTGGGTTGACCTTCTTCCATCGTCGTCCTTCCTCCTCTACCTTGACAGTGGGCGCAGGACGCGGGAACCTTGTAGTTGTAGCTATTCGCAGACGATCTCGGCTGCACCAACTCAACTATCTCATCGAGTACCGACACGGAGCCTTCGCTGAGCCTATCCACGGACTCAGCCTGCCGCTCTGGGCTCGGCATCACTCGGTCCTTCTCTACGATCGATCGCAGCAGATCGTCCAGTCTTTCGAGTCCCGACTTGTGCCCGCTTGCGCATACTTGATCGCCCATTCTACATGCCCGTGGATCAATCCATTCTTTTTCAGTTTGGCGCCATACTTGTTTTGATTGAGCCGTCGCGTAGAAGCGAGCACACGATTCGAGCGAGCGGATTGCCGATGCTGCCGATAAAAGCTGAAAATAATCCAGACGCGTGGACTGCCATAGACTTTTTAGTGGTTAGTATACGAGAAGCTCGGTAAGATTTGTTCGTCATTGGTATCGTCGTGGTTCTTTATCGGGTGACTGACCACTGAACACGCGTGCACAGTGTTTCGCGACGACACCGCCATCTAGTAGTAGAAATGATGGCTAAATAACGACAATGTGTAACGAATGTAATAATTTGATAATTTGTATACCGAAGAAAGAGAGAGACAGAGTTGATAAACTTTATAGATCAACACTGCGGTTTGCGGTAAAAATGGCGTAAAGTAGCCATCATATCAGAAGCGCATAATCCATTTTAATGGATTTAGATTAAGAGTTTGGATTTTAATGGATTTTAATGGATTTTAATGGATTTGGATTAAGAGTTTACGTGCTGTTAATCGTATGAATTGTAAAACTATGTTGGATGCAACTCGACGACTTTTTTCACATCAAACAGTTGATGCATATTGCGTACATGCATGCATAAGCTCTCCACGTTAAATGCATGATGCGGTATCCAACAGATGTCCCTTGGTTGTATGCGACGTTGACTTAGTTTAAAGACATATTTTTGAAATAAGGAAGTTGATGAACGTATATATGACCCCCTATGTGAAATATTTGCATAGACATATTTCTCATATCAAACTACTTATTAGTATGTGGTCTCTAAAATATACCTCTTTAAATATATAATCGCAATCTAAATAATATTTGATAGTACGATATAATGTTAGACTTGCCATACGCAACATGGAAACCTTATAATCAATAAAGTCAAAGCGTTTTTTGCATATCATATATGAGTATGTGCTCTCTACTGTAAATGGATAATTATTTCGTTGATTGCATGTTGAACAATATTCTGTTGTTAGCTGGAGACACAATAATGTCACTGAATGCATATGCATGAATGTGACTGCTGGTTGTTGAAGGTGACAAAACATAGGTTGACACAATGTTGGAGAGTAAAGGGGGAGTGGGTGCACTGTGGCTGGTATGGACGTCTAGTCCCCGCAAGTCTAAAAGCAGTCTTCTAAATTATTTTATAATTATTTGTAGGTATAGTTTATCTTCTGAAGAACGTTTTACAGATAGCCATATAACAGTTTCGTCATGCCACCTTCATACCGACGTAGTAGGGAGTGTCGTATTCATTTCGCGCATTAACTAACTTCGTGGCGCCATCTTTTGATAAATGGATGTAAATTATTGACTACCCGTGATGCATCGAGGCCAGCCGTAGAGTCTAAAGGTCGAGAGAGTTTTGGTGCGCCCACTTGCTCACTGGTCTCGTAGCACGTAGTTGATAGTACTAGTAGTTTTTGGCTGGCGTCTAACTTTAGTAAACGGATTAAGTTCTATAATAATGGCGTCCAAGGTTGTAAGACGAATCATCCAAACTGCTAATGCACCACAAGCTATCGGACCTTACAGGTATTGCAATTTACTTGCGGAGTCGAGTTGATTTCGTGCTGGTGGTCTACACGTGTACATGTACATGTACATCATACATGATGCACGTGTTCATCCATGTTCGAAAGCGGCGCAAAAATAATTACTTCGCGGCATGAAATATTTCACAGTTTACATTATCAATACATCAGAATATAGTAACCCGTGTTTTCTTTTCGCCAGCAGTATTGAATCATTTCTTTACCGTTGTATCGGAATGCGATTGATTGATGAAATTCATTGCAATAAATTCCACGGTGACCTTTGAGATTTGCGTTTGCAGCCAGGCCGTGCAAGTCAATCGCACGCTATACATATCTGGATGCCTCGGCATGGAGGCCGCCACGGGAAATATGGTCTCTGGAGGAGTTGTCCCAGAAGCTGACCAGGTGAACCTAGTAGTAATTACTTAGTAATTATCCTCATTCTGGTCAACGCGCTGTCAGAAACATATATTATACCCATGCACAGGTACGGTGTCCGCCGTCGTCTTGAAGTGCCCCTTTTTGCTTAGGGTTAGGTTTAGGTTATGGTAGGTAGGTAGGTAAGGTAGGTTCAACTCATCTAAACCTCAATCGGAATTATTTCCAAGCGTTATTTCGAATCTGGCGCACCGCGAGCCCC
>NW_014578400.1:31531-64896 GCF_000485595.1 Priapulus caudatus
AAGGGTAATGGTACTTTTTTGTTAGTTCTCCTCGGTGGTCAACCGCGGCTGTCAGAACATAATATACCGATCGTCAGGGTGGCCTGCACGTGTACGGGTAGCCCCCGTGCGGTTTTCTTGTTGAAGCCGTGCTTTTTGGCGTTTAGGTTATGTTGGGGTAGGGTTTATGGTTAGGGGGTTTAGTGGTTTGAGGGTTAGATTGTTAGGGTTCTTGAGCTCATGCTTAGACCTCTCAAATCGATCGATTTAGTTTTGAGTTTTCCAATGGGGCGGTTTTTTGGTTCTGATATCCTGGCGGGCGGATGTTCCTGGTTGTGCGCCCGCGCCGGATAAGTTTGTCGTCGTTTAAGGGTATGGGATAAGCGATTTATGGATCTTCCGCGTACCCAGTAGCCTACGAGCACATATTAATGATAGTCGCAGCGCTACCCGTGACCCGTAGCCTACCTGCTCTACATATATATAGGCGGTCTGGTTTTTAGAATACCATATATATAAATAAGCGAACTAATGAAAAATGCACTGCCGGAACGTACCTGGTATACTATCTGATAACGGTTAGGCTCATAGGGTCTCATGTCCCGCAGAGGTACTGCCTGAACGTGACCCTGGTAACTATCCTAGCTGAAAGATGGTTAGGGTTAGGGTTAGGAGTAGGCCGTAAGGCGACTCCCTTAGACTCCGTTAGTGAGTATGGCAAGGTACGATCCGGCATATTAGATAGTAGTATTTAGTACCAAGGGTACGTTCTGGCAGTACCCTGAGGGCATAGACCCTATCAGCTAATGGTTGAGGGTTAGGGTTAGAGTGCGCTAGGCGAGCTCCCTAGACGTCGTTAGTGGAGTAGGCCGAGGTTACGGTCCGGCATATTAGATAAGCACCAGGGTACGTTCCCCGTGCAGTACCCAGGGAGACATAGCGACCCTGGCAGCGGCACGAAGAGGTGCGTTGGATCGTAATGACAGGTACTACATATATGTACCCGAGGTAGTTTTATTAGGCTTTGTTTAGTATTATGTTTATATTTATATGAGGGTATGTTTAGGGTTAAGGGTTTCAGCGGGCGGCGCCACGAGTTTTCAAAGTGGGGGGGGCCGCAATTGGAGAGAATGAAGCAACCATGCCGGGGGGGCTGAGTTATTGGGCGCGAAAAAAAACCCACGAGGCGAGAGAGCCAAGGCGAACCGGGAGCGGGGGTGGTGTGGGAGCTTTTTCAATTTTTGCCTGAAATGGAGCGATCTGGTGCATCATTCGAAGGTGAAAATTTCAAAATTTTTTAAAATGGGAAGAAAAACGGAAATAAAACACCTTTTTCAGTAGCATGTTCTATGTAGGCATTCTACTAATAGTAATGTATAATTGGCATCAATAAATGAATACATGTAATAAGGAAAAAGAAATATGAAATAGTGAATCTTTTTGCAGGGCGACAGAAATTTCCCATTTTCTTCCAAACCTCTAATATAGTCAAAAATAACATTGCTGAATGATATTTAAGACACTTATAACATCCAAACTCGATCTAAACTTTCTTTATTTATCTCATGTGCTCGACAACATTTTGCCTTAAAAACCCAAGCTGCTAGGTATATTAGCAATAAAAGAATAACATCAACTATTTATATTACAAAAAACTTAAGAACTAAAGTGGCAAAGTAAACTAAAAAGAAAAAAGGAACTATATAAATATAACATAAACTAACGCTCATAGGTCTAATGTCCCCCAACGTTACTGCCGGAAACGTACCCGCCGGGTACGGTCCCGTATACCGCACTGGCGTTATCAGCGTGCGTTAGGCTCTGCGTGGCTGCGCGCGTAGCTTAAGGCATGTGCGTTACGCAGTGCGTAGATGCAGTAAAAGTACAGTGGGTCATATGCAAGTACGGTACTGATATTTGACCCTCGATCGAGCCTCCGAAGCACAGGATCAGGCCCCAGAAGTCCGCACTAGGGTATTGGGCTAAATACGCGGCTGTGCATGTCTGTTTTGCTATATAGTAAGTCCAAGCTAGAGACTCTCGAAAACTTGTAAATTTCGCAGTAGGCAGTGAAAATGTGATAAACAGCTCTCTTTCGCCATCTCCCCCCTTCCTCTCCTCCTATTCCTCTTTCTTCTTGCATTCTTTCCGATGCATACACAAAAATACCATATAGACATAATTTCTGGCCAAAAAAGTGGGGGGGTGCCGGGCCCCCCCGGCCCCCCCGTACGCGCCGCCCCTGGGGTTACGGTTAGGGTATACACTTCTGTAGTACAAGTCTGGTACACTTTGTGTATACATATATGTACCTCGGGCACATATATGTAGTACTTGATATGACAACGACCCCTTCATGCATCAGCACTAAGCTTTAACAACCACATGGATCTTTTAATACCGCCATGAGAGTGCCCTTGATGTAGTACAGTACTTTGATATTGACTCAGCTATCAGCTACCAGCAATCTAAAGAGGGGATTTAGACACTTTTTCTGTTACATATTGGGACAAATGAGTCGCTTACATGCAGTTACTAGCTCCCGAGAGTATATCTCCAAATAAAATGAAAAATAAATCTTTAGCCTTTAATTCATTATTCTTATTTTCAGGCACTCATCAACATGGGCGAGATCCTGAAAGCTGCTGGCTGTTCTTTCAATAATGGTGTGTATTAATATATAGTTTTATTACATCTAAACCTGTACAATCCAGCTTGATAAAGTTTTGTAATAGTATACAGCCTCTTTATTTATTTCTTGTAATAATATTTTTCATCTAAAGGATGACAAATTTTCTGCTTTATTCCAAAGACAGGAATCAAGCAAAATTCTAACATATTGATGTAAAAGTTAAAAGGGGAGATTCTCCTTATACACCTAAATTTTAAAAGTATTAAAGGTAAACTTTTGATATTTTTAAAACTATTTTAATAGCTTAGAATTGTATGTTCAAATCATTTGTTCATGGCATTTCTAATAAATATTTTCAGCCATGTAATGATTCGTGTGGTCACTTCTTTTAGTTATCAAGACAACGGTGCTCTTTGCTGATATCAACGATTTTGCTAAGGTCAATGAAGTCTACAAAAAGTGTAAGACCACTACATGTTTGGAATTCTCTGTTTATATATAACATATGTCTCATAGAACATCAATACCGTTCTTGTTTGGTAAGAGAGTTTCAGTGAGCAGAACGTTGCATGAAAGCAGCCTAATGAGTCAACAGTCTTGTGCTATTGCTATTGCTCACAAGGGCTGAAAACGAATCAATTTCGTCTGTTTACTTATATTTGCACATACATGTGCCCATCTGCAGCTGTGTTACTGGCGATGGTAATCGATATCAAACTTTAAGTTAAAAATAGTAAAAGTGTATTACTTGTTCTATTTCACAGATTTCACTCAGCACTGTCCAGCCAGGGTTGCATATCAGGTGGCAAATTTACCGAAGGTAAGTACTCACAGTTTTCACACAAACTTTAAACGCTACATGCGGCTTGAAAATATCACATGTAGACCAGTTAGCTAAATGTGTGTTAACTTCGTTAGGCTTTCTCACTACACATGGAGTAGATTGCAAAGGAGATTCGTGTCAGTTTTTGGTGCACACCACTTTTTGTAGTGAGCGTTACATTGCATTGATGTAGTACTGATGTGCGTAACGCTGGTTTGCAATATCTAACAAAATCCAGCCTTGACTGCTTTTCTTCACTCGATATAATCTGCTGTACCTAACACAAGGCGCATAGCGCAAGTATATTCCTTTCGTGACCGCGGCGGCGATGTTCCTGTTTGCCGTCGAACAATTTGTGGCGCGTGTATTGATCCTTATGAAAATCCCACGTAACCGCGCGATTGTTAATCAAACTCACGGCAGATGTCCCGCTACGGGGTCTGTGCGGAAGCGTGCGTCAGCAATTAATGTGATTGCGTCCCCTTGCAGGCCGGACGAGTCGAAATCGAAGCGGTCGCGGAGATTGGGGACATCGAGGACGTCTGAATCCCGGCCGAATCGTCAGCGGCATGATGACGCCGCGCCGTGACCACCGATGACACGGCGTGGTGTCATGGCCGACGGAAACATCAGTCGCTTGCTGTTATTGTCGTGCTGGTCTAGACGGGGGAAACTGTTACGAACGTTAGACGAAAACGTGACGAGAACTTGCCTGTGGTTTAAGCTGCGATAAAATCGGGTGCCGGTGACAGTGGGTACAGTCAGACAAGTTTATTACTTCTAAATACAAACATAATTATACAATGTGAAATTTTAATGCAGTACAGTTGGTGCTCGTGCTGTGGTATGAATTGATTATTCAAAATCCAAATATGTACATGTGTTTATGGGACAATTGACTTTTTGCTGTTAATGGGAGACCACGTTTTACTCTGAAATTGCTCAATTAAAAGGATGTTTGAAAGTCGAATATTGGTGCTTCACACAGTAACTAATTGTAT
Organism: Priapulus caudatus; assembly: GCF_000485595.1. NCBI lineage: Eukaryota > Metazoa > Priapulida > Priapulimorpha > Priapulimorphida > Priapulidae > Priapulus > Priapulus caudatus. The sequence goes on from NW_014578400.1 coordinate 35,967, forward strand.
GCACAGTGTCAGTGTGGAACCACGTATGCCGAGGAAACGATGTATATCATACGGTGCGAAAATACTCTGATCATGTTAAGTCAAACTTTTAGTTGTTGCTTATTATCATAACTGAATGATATTAGAGGGCAAACAAATGTTATCGTTGTATTTTTGCATCGGAAATACTCGACTAAATATTAAAATCTCGTGTTGAACTGAGCACTCCATTTTGAATTTCGTTATTTGTGTTTTGCGTCCCGCGATGAAACAAATTAGCATTTGTTCAGCGTGTGAAAAGCTGCTGTACATTCGATCAACAATGGCGACGGTCAGATAAGTCTACAAATGAGTAACAGATGAGCTTATCAGGTGCTAACACTTCAATTACAAAAACAACGATATCGCTGCAAACTTTATATACAAACTAATTCTGTGATCATCGCATGATCCTTTGTAGAATATTACTAAAGGCGGCGGCATTGTCTTTCAAAGACAGTCACTGCTTATGCTACTGGCCGTTGGTAGTTATGCTACTGCCAGTCATTGCTTATGCTACTGACCCCGGGGGGGGGGGTCACTATATATGCCGGTATTACCCCATGTGCGTTCCAAATTTCGCGGGTTAGGGGGGTGTTTTTCAACTTCTAAAGCGGGCCCGCGCGGGAGCAAATAGGCCCCCCTTTACAAAGCTAATCCCGCAATAAGCCCTCGGGATTGTTCAAGTCAAGCACCGCTCCCGCAGTAGGCCCCCCTCACGGGCCCCCTCCATTCCCTCCACTCTTTGCCCTCCACTTGAATGCAAGACCTCGCAATAGGGGGTAGGGGTCCGGGTAGGACTCTTTCATTTTGTATGCAATAGGGGGTGGGATATTTTCATTGTGTATGCAATAGGGGGTGGTATTCTTCAATTGTGTCTGCAATAGGGGGTAGGGTTTTCCAATGTGCAGTTTGCACTAGGGGGCCTATTATTTTTAGTGAGAACGCACATGGGGTAATACCGGCATATATAGTGACCCCCCCCACCGGGCTACTGACCGTTGGTAGTTATTCTACTGACAGTCACTGCTTATGCTACTGGCCGTTGGTAGTTATGCTACTGACATTCACTGCTTATGCTACTGGCCGTTGGTAGTTATTCTACAGACAGTCACTGCTTATGCTACTGGCCGTTGGTAGTTATTCTACTGACCGTTGGTAGGTTGCTAGTTATGCTACCGACCACGGTGCTAAAACAAATCTGGTCACGTGAGGCGAGCATTGCTTCGCGCGCGCGGGGGAAGGGGGGCCGATGGTGATCAACGTTGACATCGGTCATGTCAGACACAACCACGAGAACGTCCCAGTGTCCCACCGACAATCACCGCGCGCAAAATCCCACCACGATCGTCCTGCGATCGAGAACAGGTGAGCGCAGGCGCGCGCCGCGCAAACGTCAGCGAAAGCGCCGAAAAATCTGCGAGAAATCTCGCGAGACATCGAGGACGCTTACGGAAAATTCCGTCTAATTCCGCTTTACGGACGGTTAGAAGAACAATGGTCGGATGCAAGGGCGAGGAGGTCTCACTCGTCCTTGACCGTCTCGGCTGCTGCCTCTTTTTTATTGGGCTTCACCTTGTTCTCTTTCCCGTCGTCCTCGGCTCCGTCCACTTTTTCGGGGGTTTTCGCGTTCTCGGATTTCTCCGCGTCGTCTGTGCTGCCCTCTACCGGTGCTTTGTCGGCGTCAGCCTCAGGTTTGCTGACTTCCTCTGGGCTTTTACTGGCTTCATCTTCATTCGCAGCTTCCTCCTTGCTCCCCTCTGCATTCTCGCTGGCTTCTCCGTCGCCGCCTGCTTCCTCTTCGGCTTCCTCTTTAGCGGCGGCCTCCTCTGACTGCGTGCTGGGTGCTCCGCTGTCTGGCTCCTCTGTTTCGCGCCCCTCGGCCGCGGCTCCTTCTCGCTCGGCCTCGCTCGCGCCGGGTTCCCCGGCTGAAACAACAACGCATGATGGTTTACGCGTTAGTGATCTACTTGTTTGTGATTTTTTAAACCATTGTTCAGATGATTTTAGATGAAGTACGTAGAATCATTGCCTGGTTGACAATATAGCACTAACTACAACACTGCCTGGTTAATGCTACAGAACAACACTGTCTGGTTAACACTACAGGACAACACTGTCTGGTTAATGCTACAGAACAACACTGCCTGGCTAACACCACAGAACAACACTGCCTACATGGTTAATGCTACAGAATAACACTGCCTGGTCAATGCTACAGAATAACACTGCCTGGTCAATGCTACAGAACAACACTGCCTGGTCAATGCTACAGAATAACAAACCTGCCTGCGTCCCAATGCTACAGAAATAACACTGCCGCTGTAAGAGATCAACCCTGCTGTCAGCAAGAATAAGCCACTGTCTGGTTAATGCTACAGAACAGCACTGCCTGGTCAATGCTACAGAACAACACTGCCTGGTTAACTGCTACTAGAACAACACGTGTCTGGTTAACACTCACACGAAGCAACACTGTCTGGTTTAATGCTACAGAACAACACTGCCTGGCTAACCCCAGACACACTGCTATGCTACAGAAGCAACACTTGCCTGGTTAATGCTAAGAACCCACGGCTGGTTTATGCACAGAGACAACACTGCCCTTGCTAAACTACAGAAACACTGGCTGTTTAATGCTACAGAATAACACTGCTGGCGAACACTACAGAACAACATCTGCTAGGTTAATTGGCTGACAAGAGCAACCGTACAACCTGTCTGGCTACAACTACAGAACACACTGCCTTGCTAACACTTACAGAGCAACACTGCTTGGTTAATGCTACAGAACAACACTGTCTGCTAACACTACAGAAGTCATCACTGCTTGGCTAAACACTACAGAAACATACCCTGCTGGTAACACTATTGCTCATGAGGGTCTATGTCGCTGCCAGGGTACTATCGGAAGGTACCCTGGTACAGTTCGAATATATCGGAACGTACCCTGGTATGTATCTGATATGGTTAGGGTTAGGGTTAAGGGAGTAGGCGTAGGCGACATCCCTAGACTCGTTAGTGGAGTATGGGCGAGGTAAGCGGTCCGGCATATTAGAGACCAGGGTAGCATTCCGATATATCAAACCGTACCAGGGTACCCTCCCGAAATAGTACCTGGGGCACATCGACCCTCTCAAGCATTACTATACTGCACGGTTAATGTTACGCATAACCACATTTACCATTAACCTACGGTTTATTAGCATGCAGAGTAGAGCAAAAGGACACGCTTATTATCACCTGTATCATCTTACTGTGCTGATAACAACATTGGCCAGAATTCTGTTATGGGGCCTACATAACAGACACTGCCCACTTCACGGCTTCCCCAGCTGTAACATTAAATTGTTTTCCCTGCCGTTCACGTGCCGCACTTGCTTGCTGCCAGGGGGTCATAACTCAAGGGGTTATATGACATTGTCATTATTATTTTTTGTTATTACTCTTTATTATTACTTTGTATTACCCCAAAGCAACATACGTACATGTAATGTATTATGTTGTAATTATATGTAATTACAATTTTATTTGTCATTAATTTAACGCCATTGTATACCTATCTACCAACATAACCTCCTCGCCGGCCTCCAGCGTGTTCACACCAGGGGGCGCCTGCGATGCAGCACATGAGGCAGCCGTGCGCGTGGCATCAGGTTACGTGTGTCACCCCCACTGATTTCTATACTAACTGTAACATTATAATATAATAATCATTCAACGCACAGCTTCCCGCGCCCGCCGAACAGAGGTCTAGCAGGTGAGTGCCGCCGATTTGTATTTAATAAGAAACGGCGCTGCATTCATAAACCGTCCTGCGGTCGCCACCTAAGGAGCTAAATAATATAGGATTATATTTAGCTGCCTTGTCACCACCACTTTAATAGCTGTCGCGGCAGGCACGGCGGTGATTTGGCTGGGCGCCAACGAGACGATTGCACACGCGAAAATTCATTAAAGGCTTATACTTATACCCTTAGAAGCCATCGCCAAAGAAAATTGATTGGCGTGCCCCTTAGAGTCGTGGCGTACGCGACATGGAAATGCGATTGGCCACACAATAAAAAAGCTGGTAACAGTAGGTAGCGAAACCCGGCCGAGAGTAGGCCGCGGTTGTGCTAATGCAGACAGATTTATTCCGCTCGCGTCTGCGGGGGAAAGTGGGGGGGGGGAGTTCCCTGAAAAGTGCTCAAATCGGGGAACAATCGCCTCATGAGTAATGTGGTTTTTTATATAAGGCGGTAAAGCTGTCAAATATCGCTCATGCGTGTGGCTCTCACGCACGCGAGAGAGAACAAAGGGTTTCAAGGTCATTCATGGTTCACCGCGACACCGCTCTATATGTAGCAACAATAACCTGACGTGGCGGGACCATATGGCACTCGCTGATCGCTGATATTGCACACGCGGCAGAGGCGCGCAATGTGTAACTGTTCGAAGCAAACAATATGCTAATGAGGAACACGTGGTGAAGTTACCTTCGACTTGCCCGCATGTATATTTGGCTTAGAGATATTTATTTTATGAAAACCGGGAGTGAATGAAAACACATTCCCTGATAATATCAGGAGTGAATCAAAGCAACGGTGTTTTTATTCACGCTTGATAATGTGTTTATAACCCATGCGTGACTCAACAAATTTTGAGCTCTCACTTACATTCAAATTAATTTACATATGCGTTCATCAACACAACGGCGAACCAAAGACAAAACTATCCTTTTCCCTAGTCATATCGTTTAGCATAGGAGGAAAGCATTAGGATGGATCTTGTGTATATTTACTCTATATATTCAATCAAGAGCTGATTATATTTATTATGTATGAGGTTTATAGGTTTAATCAGTCTTGATTCATTACACCTTGATCGTGGTGCCGCAACCACCACCCACCACCACCACCAGCAGCCAGCAGCAGCACGCACCACCACCACAGCAGGCAGCAGCAGCAGCAGCAGCAGCCACCACACCACCACCAAGCAGCAGCAGCAGCAGCAGCACCACCAGCAGCAGCAGACAGCAGCAGCATCGGCGTGGAGGAGCAGCAGCACACCACCAGCACCCAGCAGCAGCAGCATCGGCCGTGGAGCACACAGCAGCAGCACCAGCCACCACCACCACCAGCAGCAGCAGCAGCAGCAGCAGCCAACCACCATACCACCACCACCACCACCAGCACAGCAGCATCGGCGGTGGAAGCAGCAGCAGCAGCAGCAGCACCACCACCACCACCACCACCACCGGCCAGCAGCAGCAGCAGGCAGCAGCAGCACCACCACCACCACGACCCACCACACCACCAGCAGCAGCAGCAGCAGCACCAGCACCAGCAGCAGCAGCATCGGCGTGGGAAGCAGGCCAGCAGCACCACCACCACACCACCACCACCACCACACCACCACTACGCAGCAGCAGCAGCAGCAGCAGCCGCAGCATCGGCGGTGGAAGCAGCAGCAGCACCACCAGCACCAGCACCAGCACCAGCAGCAGCAGCATCGGCGGTGGAAGCAGCAGCAGCAGCAGCAACCACCACCACCACCACACCAGCAGCAGCAGCAGCAGCACCACCACCACCCCACCACAGCAGCAGGCGCACACCACCACCACCAGCAGCAGCAGCAGCAGCAGCGCAGCAGGCAGCACACCACCCACCACCACCACCACCACCAACCACCACCACTGGCAGCAGCAGCAGCACCACACCACCCAGCAGCAGCAGCAGGCAGCAGCAGCAGCAGCAGCAACAGCAGCAGGAGCAGCAGGCAGCAGCATCGCGGTAGAAGCAACAGCAGCACCACCCGCACCACACCAGCACCACCACCACCACCACCACCAGTAAGCAGCAGCAGCGGCGGCGGCGGCGGCGACGGCGGCGGCGGCAGCAGCAGCAGCAGCAAGCAAGCAACAGCAGCAACGGACGGCGGCACAGCAGGCATGCAGTGTTTTGTCTCTTGACGCAGGCCTCACACAATAGGCAGCACCCCCCCGTGCGAGGTAATGGCACAATTAACGGTAATAACTCGAGTATGAGATTCAAAAGTCTCGCATAATCGATCACGCTCTGCGTGTAAGTCCACGTGAGCAGGCCGCGAAGTGCTCACGTGAGTATAGTTAGGTCGGCGAATTATTGCTTTTAGTGAACCGCAAATCAATTATGTATGCATGTGTGTGGTAATAATAGACTCAATCCTGCTATTTTTTAGCAAACAACTTCTTTGTGTGTGTGTGTGTGTGTGTGTGTGTGTGTGTGTGTGTGTGTGTGTGTGTGCGTGTGCGTGCGTGCGCGCGTGTGTGTGGTGTGTGTGTGTGTGTGTGTGTGTGTGTGTGTATGTTTGTGTGTGTGTGTGTGTGTGTGTGTGTGTGTGTGTGTGTGTGTGTGTGTGTGTGTGTGTACGCGCGCGCGTTCGTGTGTTGTAGGGTGAAATTTATATATTGCGATAATCGTTGAAAAAATAGTATTGCTGATACTATAATGAAAAACTATTGCGATACCACTTATATATTTCCTGATATTATGAAATTGTGTGTTATATTGTCTATTGCAACCCGCTTCGTTTGTTGGTTGGTTTAGTTTCGTGATTTATTAGACTGGCACCTTGTCGTTCTGCTCATACACTCGTGTAGTTGAGTGGTGCATGCGTAGATGACTGGGGACCAGTCTACTTATTCACATCAATGAAGAAAGTGCCGATAAAGGATTTCATGCAATCAACATATTATGTGGAAACACATCTTTAGCGGTAAATAAACTAACCTTGGGTTTTTTATGTTGAAGCTATCGAATATTATCGATTGTTCAGTGAAATATTAAAGACAGTTATCGATGTTTTACTTTGCCTTCGATGCATTGCTATCGGGAGAAACACTATACAATGAATCGATAGTTCGATGCATCGTTACACTCCGACATAGAAATAATATACTAGTTAGACTCTCTAGTATAGTGTCTCTGTATACTTCTATGGCTACACTCTTAGAGTGTTGTGCGTTCGTGCGCGCGTCCTTACAACACAACTGAGCCCTCTAGCAGCCTCTCTTCTTTCCATACCTGACTCATCCTCGCCCTTCTCATTCTTCCTCGGACTCTCTTCTTTCATTTTTGTCCTGACAACTTCCTCTGGCGCTGCCTCTGCCGGTGGCGCCACCTGCTCGGGGACGTCGCTGCGCGTATGGCTCGCGTCCGTGGCTTCTTCACTCAAAGACGTGCCCGCTAGGGGTTCCGCATCATCCGAGCCACGAGGGGGCGCTTCCGTGTCGACTTCATCGACTGCTGGTGGATCCTGCTGCACCGGAGAGACGGAAGTGTTTATCATACTCGTTACATAATTTTAGCATAATCGTTACATAATCGTTACATAATCGTTACATAATTTTAACATAATCGTTACATAATCGTTACATAATCGAATACATCGCAGGGTTATGTACGTGATTGAGAGGACGATGAGGCGTACGCATCATGACAATAACCATCACATCAACACTACATCGTTTTGTCTTCTTCTTCCGATTAGAAACATTGTTTAGAATTAGAGGAAAGTTGTAAATGTCACACCACTCATTGTACTCCTGTTAAAGGACTATACGGGTAGAGATATAGCTAAACAGTGCGGTTACAAATATCCGAACGCTGAGCGCGTAGAGTGAATAAGAGGATGGTACGGACCTCTGACGCTGCCCTGGACGGAGTCGCTTCCCACTGACTGTTTATATTGGCCATCACTGAGTCGACCTCCAGTTCTCCTAACGGCTGTGCCGATACCAGCGCCTCCCCCGCACCGGCCGCTGCCAATTCCTCCCCCTTTATCACTACATCGTCCGCTATTAGCAATGCCTCACCAGTTGCCAATGCCTCACCCGTTGTCAATGCCTCACCGGCCGTTGCTAACGGGTCATTGTTCGTTAGTGCTTCACCGGCTGAAAACATGAAAAATATCTGGTGTAAGACCATATTAAAAAGAGATTACTTTTCATGTATTGTGCACACCTGCAAATGCATTAATATTTGATTCAACGTGCATCGTGCTGGCATATGGTGGAACTGTTCGCAGGCAGCATAATTAATGCTACAGAACAACACTGCCTGGTTAATGCTACAGAACAACACTGCCTTGCTAACACTACAGAACAACACTGCCTGGTTAATGCTACAGAATAACACTGCCTGGCGAACACTACAGAACAACATTGCATGGTTAATGCTACAGAGCAACGTACACTGTCTGGCTAACACTACAGAACAACACTGCCTTGCTAACACTACAGAACAACACTGCTTGGTTAATGCTACAGAGCAACACTGCCTGGCTAACACTACAGAACAACACTGCCTGGTTAATGCTACAGAACAACACTGTCTGGCTAACACTACAGAACAGCACTGCTTGGCTAACACTACAGAACAACACCGCCTGGCTAACACTATTGCTCATAGGGTCTATGTCCTCCAGGGTACTATCGGAGGGTACCCTGGGTACGGTTCGATATATCGGAACGTACCCTGGTAATTATCTGATATGGTTAGGGTTAGGGTTAGGGAGTAGGCGTAGGCGACTCCCTAGACTCGTTAGTGGAGTAGGCGAGGTACGGTCCGGCATATTAGAACCAGGGTACATTCCGATATATCGAACCGTACCCAGGGTACCCTCCGATAGTACCCTGGGGCACATAGACCCTCTCAGCATTACTATACTGCCCGGTTAATGTTACGCATAACCACATTACCATTACCTACGGTTTATTACATCAGGAGTAGAGCAATAAAGGACACCCTTATTATCCCTTATCATCTTACTGCTGATAACACATTGGCCAAAATTATGTTAGGGGCCTACATAACAACACTGCCCACTTCACGGCTTCCCAGCTGTAACATTATTGTGTTCCCTGCTTCACGTGCCCACTGCCTTGCTGCCAGGTGCATAACATCAGGGGTTAATGACATTGTCATTATTATTTTGTATTACTCTTTATTATTACTTTGTATTACCCAAAACAACATACGTACATTGTATGTATTAGTTTGTATTATTATGTATTACAATTTATTTGTCATTATTTAACCCTTGATACAATCTACCAACATAACCTCCCTCGCCCGTGCCTCCAGCGTGTTCACACCAGGGGGCGCCTGCGATGCAGCACATGAGGCAGCGTGCCGTGCATAGGTTACGTGTGTCACCCACTGATTTCTATACTAACTGTAACATTATATATATAATATCAGGAGTAAGATAATATAGGATATATCCTATATTATTTTACTCCTGATAATATAACATTCAACGCACCAGCTTCCCGCACCCGCCGACAGAGGTCAGCAGGTGAGCGCCGATTTGTATTTAATAAGAAACGCGCTCGCATTCATAACAGTCCCTGCGGTCGCCACCAAGGAGCTAAATATATAGGAGTTATATTTAGCTCCTTGGTCACCACCACTTATAGCTGTCCGGCAGGCACGCTGTGATTTGGCTGGGCGCAACGAGACGATTGACACGCGAAATTCATTAAAGCTTATACTTATAACCCCTTAGAAGCCATCGCCAAAGAAATTGATTGGCGTGCCCTAGAGTCGTGCGTACCGACATGGAAATGCGATTAGCCACACAATAAAAAGCTGGTAACAGGTAGGTTAGCGAAACCCGGCCGAGGTGCCGCGGTTGTGCTAATCAGACAGATTTTATTCCGCTCGCGTCTGCGGGGAAAGTGGGGGGGGGGAGTTCCCTGGAAACGTGCTCAAATTCGGGGAACAAATCGCCTCATGAGTATGTGGTTTTTTAGTGAGGCGGTAAAGCTGTCGGAATATCGGCTCATGCGTGTGGCTCTCACGCACGCGAGAGAGAACAAAGGGTTTCAAGGTCATTCATGGCTTCACCGCGACACGCTCTATAATGTAGCAACAATAACCTGACGTGCTGTACCACATGGCATCGCTGATCGCAGATATGCACACGCGGCAGAGGCGCGCATGCGTAACTGTCTCGAAGCAAAAAATATGCTAATGAGGAACACGTGGTGAAGTTACCTTCGACTTGCCCGCATGTATATTTGCTTAGAGATATTTATTTATGAAACCGGGAGTGAATGAAAACACATTCCTGATAATATCAGGAGTGAATCAAAGCAAATGTGTTTTTATTCACGCTTGATAATGTGTTTATAACCATCGTGGACTCAACAAATTTTAGCCTCACTTACATTCAAATTATTTACATATGCGTTCATCAACACAACGCCAAACCAAAGACAAAACTATCCTTTTCCCTAGTCATATCGTTTAGCATCAGGAGGAAAGCATTAGGATGGATTTTGTGTATATTTACTCTATATATTCAATCAAGAGCTGATTATATTTATCATGTATGAGGTTTATAGGTTTAATCAGTCTTGATTCATTACACTTGATCGTGGTGCCGCAACCACCACAACCACCACCACACCAGCAGCAGCAGCAGCAGCACCACCACCACAGCAGCAGCAGGCAGCAGCAGCAGCAGCCACCACACCACCACCAGCAGCAGCAGCAGCAGCAGCACCACCAGCAGCAGCAGACAGCAGCAGCATCGGCGGTGGAAGCGACAGCAGCAGCACACCACCAGCACCCAGCAGCAGCAGCATCGGCGGTGGAGCAGCACAGCAGCAGGCACAGCCACCACCACCACCAGCAGCAGCAGCAGCAGCAGCAGCCAACCACCATACCACCACCACCACCACCAGCACAGCAGCATCGGCGGTGGAAGCAGCAGCAGCAGCAGCAGCACCACCACCACCACCACCACCACCGGCAGCAGCAGCAGCAGCAGCAGCAGCACCACCACCACCACGACCACCACCACCACCAGCAGCAGCAGCAGCAGCACCAGCACCAGCAGCAGCAGCATCGGCGTGGAAGCAGGCCAGCAGCACCACCACCACACCAACCACCACCACCACACACACCACTACCGCAGCAGCAGCAGCAGCAGCAGCCGCAGCATCGGCGGTGGAAGCAGCAGCAGCACCACCAGCACCAGCACCAGCACCAGCAGCAGCAGCATCGGCGGTGGAAGCAGCAGCAGCAGCAGCAACCACCACCACCACCACACCAGCAGCAGCAGCAGCAGCACCACCACCACCCCACCAGCAGCAGCAGCGCACCACCACCACCACCAGCAGCAGCAGCAGCAGCAGCGCAGCAGGCAGCACACCACCCACCACCACCACCACCACCAACACCACCACTGGCAGCAGCAGCAGCACCACCACCACCCAGCAGCAGCAGCAGGCAGCAGCAGCAGCAGCAGCAACAGCAGCAGGAGCAGCAGCAGCAGCATCGCGGTAGAAGCAACAGCAGCACCACCCGCACCACCACCAGCACCACCACCACCACCACCACCAGTAAGCAGCAGCAGCGGCGGCGGCGGCGGCGACGGCGGCGGCGGCAGCAGCAGCAGCAGCAGCAACAACAGCAGCAACGACGGCGGCACAGCAGGCATGCAGTGTTTGTTCTTGACGCAGGCCTCACACAATAGGCAGCACCCCCCTGTGCGACGGTAATGGCACAATTAACGATAATAACTCGAGTATGAGATTCAAAAGTCTCGCCAATAACGATCACGCTTGCGTGTAGTCACGTGACAATCGCGAAGTGCTCACGTGAGTATAGTTAGGTCGGCGAATTATTGCTTTTAGTGAACCGCAATACAATTATGTATGCATGTGTGTGGTAATAATAGACTCAATGCTGCTATTTTTATAGCAAACAACTTCTTTGTGTGTGTGTGCGTGTATGTGTGTGTGTGTGTGTGTGTGTGTGTGTGTGTGCGTGTGCGTGCGTGCGCGCGTGTGTGTGGTGTGTGTGTGTGTGTGTGTGTGTGTGTGTGTATGTGTTGTGTGTGTGTGTGTGTGTGTGTGTGTGTGTGTGTGCGCGCGAGTGTGTGTGTGTGTGTGCGCGCCGCCGTTCGTGTGTTGTAGGTGAAATTTAAATATTGCGATAATCGTTGAAAAAATAGTATTGCTGATACTATAATGAAAACTATTGCGATACCACTTATATATTTCCTGATATTATGAATTGTGTGTTATATTGTCTATTGCAACCAGCTTCGTTTGTTGTTGGTTTAGTTTCGCTGATTTATTAAACTGGCACCTTGTCGTTCTGCTCTACACTCGTGTAGTTGCAGTAGTGGTCATGCGTAGATGGATGGGACCAGTCTACTTATTCACATCAATGAGAAAGTGCGCGATAAAGGGTTTCATGCAATCAACATATTATGTGGAAACACATCTTTAGCGGTAAATAAACTAACCTTGGTTTTTATGTTGAAGCTATCGAATATTATCGATTGTTCAGTGAAATTTAAAGACAGTTATCGATGTTTTCTTTGCCTTCGATGCATTGCTATCGGGAGAAACACTATACAATGAATCGATAGTTTGATGCATCGTTACACTCCGACATAGAAATAATATGCTAGTTAGCTCTCTAGTAGTGTCCTGTATACTTCTATGGTTACACTCTTAGAGTGTTGTGCGTTCGTCGCGCGGTCTTACAACACACCTGAGCCCTCTAGCAGCCTCTCTTCTTTGCATACCTGACTCCTCTCAGGCCTTCTCATTCTTCCCGGCACTCTCTTCTTTATTTTCGTCTTGTCAACTTCCTCTGGCGCTGCTCTGCCCGGTGCGTCACCTGCCGGGACGTCGCTGCGCGTATGGCTCGCGTCCGTGGCTTCTTCACTCAAAGACGTGCCCGCCAGGGTTCCGCATCATCCGAGCCACTAGGGGGCGCTTCCGTGTCGACTTCATCGACTGCTGGCGGATCCTGCTGCACCGGAGAGACGGAGGTGTTTATCATAATCGTTACATAATTTAACATAATCGTTACATAATTTTAACATAATTGTTACATAATTTTAACAATAATCGATACATAATTTTAACATAATCGTTACATAACTTTAGCATAATCGATACATAATCGTTACATAATCGAATACATCGCAAGGTTATGTACGTGATTGAGAGACCGATGAGGCGTACGCATCATGACTTATAACCATCACATCAACACTACGTCGTTTTGTCTTCTTCTTTCGATTAGAAACATTGTTTAGAATTAGAGGAAAGTTGTAATGTCACACCACTCATTGTATCTCTGTTGAAGGACTATACGGGTAGAGATATAGCTAAACAGTGCGGTTACAATATCCGAACGCTGAGCGCGTAGAGTGAATAAGAGGATAGTACGGACCTCTGACGCTGCCCTGGACGGAGTCGCTTCCCACTGACTGTTTATATTGGCCATCACTGAGTCGACCTCCAGTTCTCCTAACGGCTGTGCCGATACCCAGCGCCTCCCCCGCCCGGCCGCTGCAATTCCTCCCCTTTATCACTACACTCGTCCGCTATTAGCAATGCCTCACCAGTTGCCAATGCCTCACGCCCGTTGTCAATGCCTCACCGGCCGTTGCTACGTCATTGTTCGTTAGTGCTTCACGGCTGAAAACATGAAAAATATCTGGTGTAAGACCATATTAAAAAGAGATTACTTTTCATGTATTGTGCACACCTGCAAATGCATTAATATTTGATTCAACGTGCATCGTGCTGGCATATGGTGGAACTGTTCGCAGGCAGCATAACGTTTGCGACATATTGATTCCAGGTGTCCCCAGTTGTCATCCGTAGAACTCATACATCCACCACTGCTCACTAGTGACACAGAAAACATTTTGTGCGTGCGTGCGTGCGTATCTGTGTGCGCGTGCGTGTACGTGCGTGCGTGCGTGTGCTTTTGTGTGTGCGCGTCCGTGCGTATGTGCGCATGCATATTAATTGTTCTCACAGCGTCGAGAAACCTGCCAAACATATACAGATCATCATCACAGTGACACAGACGTGAGCGGCTGTTCGCCTATATTAATTATGATATACCCGTGCTTTCTGAGAACTGTGTCAGACAGGGGGCGTACGTGTGGATATATATATATATATATATATATATATATATATGAGAACATCACCCAATCATGATGGATCGTAGCGACTCATGTAACCTCGCTACGCATCTCGCTGCATCATAACAAAATAACACGATTAATAGCTGATGAGACGACGTCTGTAGACTGATTCCGAGAATCACCGACCGAGTACTCCACCCACGCTCGACAACTTACGGGGGGCAGTCTATATGACGTCGGCAGAAGGCGACTGATGCGCCAATGCTGGTTGTCACATATCTTCTGTGGTGGCTGGTGGTGGGGGGGGGTTGCGTTTAGCACCCCGTAGCAGCACATGCACTGGGAACGTTGACAATGAAAAATATATGGTAATAAACACGAAAATATCGAAAACAACAAGAGTAAAGGAAATAAGGGCTCTTTTTGCTTTGCTGTTTGTACACAGCGGCGTGCGTGCGGCGTGTTGCAGAGGAGCATTTGTACGGCATTTACAGGACATTATCGGCAATAATAGGCGAAAGAGAGTAGAGAAACATTAAGACTTCCGTAGTAAATACATTTCGTCTTTATTTAGCATATTGTTTTTATTGAAACGTTCCAAGTGCCTGTGCGCAGCAGTATTACGGCGCGTGCATGGGCGCAGCATATACATCTATACACACGCGGTACTGGGTCATGTGTGACGCCTATGGGAAACAGTCGTCTCACTCGTCTGTTGTTGTTTATTGGCGTGTGTGCGTGCGGTGTGTGAGTGTGTGTGTGTGTGTGTGTGTGTGACAGTGTGTGTGTGTGTATGTGTGTGTGTGTGTGTGTGTGTGTGTGTGTGTGTGTGTGTGTGTGTGTGTGCGTGTGTGTGTGTGTGTGTGTGTGTGTGTGTGTGTGTGTGTGCGTGCGTGCGGGTGTGCGCCGTGCGTGGTGTGATGTGTTGTGTGTGTGTGTGTGTGTGCGCGCGTGCGTGTGTGTATGTGTGTGTGTGTGTGTGTGTGTGTGTGTGTGTGTGTGTGTCAGTACTAGTACGTACTATAAGCTTTAGGTGTTGTAATCAGCACACAGGGCTGTAGTAATCAGAGGTAAGCCGAGCGAGCGGCGGCTGTTAGCAGACAACACAAACATTCGGTCAGTACTTAAAACTCAATCACGTCGCTTCTTCCGCTAAGCGCTGTTTGTTCTGCAAGGCCAACTTCAGAACTTCAGGCTAACGGGTTAAATTTAGATTATCAATTACATGGTAGTGATTAAAACTAACACGTCCTGAAATTAACTTTCGTGTTCACTGCAAGCGATTAGTAAGATACGACGTGACACGAGAAAAACATGGCGGCCTGAGCGTTTTTCATTATCCGGAGAAAATTATTTGCTGTAAACGAAAACCAATTTGTGACCCTGTTATACCGGTCTGAACTGATTGCTTTTGTGACATGATAATGACACGCAAGAGCGCTGCGCTGTGAAGTATAGCAATTACGAATAAATTAACCCACATATTAGCATGCTGTAAGTAAACGCATTACGCGGATTGGGAACATCGAATCACGAATCCCGTGCGAGTGTACTCACAACCGAGCTAGTGTCAGCTCAGAGTCTCAGACATGCACCGATGATCACATTTCACCGTTTTGCTTCTACGCATACAGAGCAGTTAGATTACTGCGAATGAAACCTAACGAAAGTTACCGATGAGACCACAAACAAGATATGTGCACGTGTACAGGGCCGTAGGCTGAGCAAATTCCTAGGGGGGGGGGACATTTCATGACTCAACTGTGTAAGGATGAGCGACGGGCGCATAAAGATGATCGACGTCCATAGTGTGGTAGGGGTGGGTATGAGACAAGGCTTTCACGAATCAGTGACAAAAAAATCACGTTAGGGTTATTTACGATTATTAGCTACGCTATTTTTTTTAATTTTGCTCCAAAATCTAGGAGGGCAGCTGCCCCCTTTGCCCCCCCCCCCAGAAGTTACGGCCCAGGTGTAAGTTACGGCACTGGTGTAATAGAAATGTATGCTCGTAGCTCTGCTGCACTCATCATCATGTATAATTTACACTCAAAATATTATGAATCCATGCGCCGTAGATCCGTATTGTTCCGCCGAGCGTATTGATCACGGTGGCTGCGCGTCACGAGTGCATTTACAATCAATTTCTTCGTTTGTTTCGCAGTCTGTAGGTGCATGGGCCTATAGTGAGTGACAGAAGGCATTACCGCAGCATGATGCAGCCGAAGCTGACACACGGCCCCCATTACGGGTTGCTATTATTCGACGGCCATTTAGGCAGGTAGGAGGCATTCCAAGTGTTTCCCCGTCGAGCAATAAAACAGAGCAATATAACAGCGGATACCGCCAGGCTAGACTGAAAGCTTGTTCGCTAATGTGCGTCGCAACCCAGATACAGCGTAAACACACACATTACGACGTGATATATATATATATATATTTATATATAGATTCCAATGGTTGTTTATGAACTTGTGTGTCGAGAGTGCTCAATACTACCATGAGTAGAGCAAATATAGATAAAGTTATACGGACACGGTAGTAATTTTGACTCTGTTTATTGCATACAAGAATCTGTTTCGGTGTGAGCGAAAGCTCCACACTCATCAGTGCCTAATACAGAGTGATCTATTTAGAACATCCCGAGCAGTATAAAAACATCATGCATAATGTGATCTATTGTTCGTATTCATACGTGCGCGTTCTAAAGAAATACCATAGATACTAATTAGCGCGTCTAGATTCTTAGACGCGCTAATTAGTATCTATGGTATTCTCTATTTGATAGACTCCTGATATTATCAAGAGCTAATAATACCTTATTTTATTAGCTCTTGATATTATGTATACATATATATATTATATATATATATATATATATATAAATATATATATATGTCGTGTGTGACTTTACTTATATATATTATCCAACCCCTGTATAAGTCTAGGAACTGCTGTTGAATGTTTGTTTTTATAGATCGGATCAGATATAAATGGCGGCAATACGATTAGAAACAAACAAACAAAGTCAAAAGCCGAACAACAATAGACCAGCAGAACAATAGATCGATTTAACAATAGAACTATAGAACTATAGAACTACATAACAATATATAACTAAAATAATAGCGCCATTCATGTATATATAGGTTATAGTATGTATATAAGGTTTATTCTTCATTAAAGTCTGTCTGATGATCGCGTAAGCGTGAAACTCGGAGTAACAGCTAAAAGTGATGTCTTGTCTTTAATTTATCTACAGACTACAATTTATTACGCTCTGCATCGAGCACTTTACCTACAGTAATAAACTCAAGCATCCAGACTTATATATATATATATATATATTATATTATATATATATATAATATATATATATATATATATATACTATAGATCACAGCAGTATATAAACACTGGTGTGAACGGCTGTGTAGGGCAACACGCACACCGATATACAAGGCATTGGCACGTACATGCAATGTAGGCAGCCACCCTGCAGATTAAAGGCACTTCAGTATGATTATTAAAAAACAAACATTATATTTACTACCAAGGTACCTGTTTACTACCGTAAGTGTTAATGTTCATGTATTCTCTTTCGACTAACAATTTCA
The DNA here is from genome assembly GCF_000485595.1 of Priapulus caudatus. Taxonomy (NCBI): domain Eukaryota; kingdom Metazoa; phylum Priapulida; class Priapulimorpha; order Priapulimorphida; family Priapulidae; genus Priapulus; species Priapulus caudatus. Next base: position 53,537 of record NW_014578400.1, read on the forward strand.
CGTATAAATGACGTTCACATGCCCCGCTGCAACACGCAATGTCACCGCACGCACAACCGCTGCGCAAAATCACACTGATATATATCTTCAAGAGCAAATAAATACCTATAGGTATAATAGGTATTTATTAGCTCTTGAGATCTTGCAATAATCTTTCTGTGAGTTTGTGCACACCTTTCTGTGAGTTTGTGCACGCGGTGGCGTGCGCGCGGTGAGACTGTATTGTAGTGATGCATTTGAACGGCGTTTACGGGTAAGTCATACTCAGTTACAGAAGCGAAAGAGAGTACATATAAGATATAAGTGATAAAACCTTGCTAGTAAATACAATTCATGTTCATTTACTATCATTTTATTATTGAAACGACCCAAGTTCCTGTGCTGCAGAAACATCTTTCTACTGGCAGCGGGCAAAATACCGCTTTCCCTCGAGTTACACAGATTTCCCTCGCTGCACAATCCTGCGCTTGATTGAATCGAGGTTGCAACAGCTTGCGAGGCTGAAGCTGAATGAATAAATCTTTACGCGTGTATGGTACAGCATCCGACCACGTATACGTAGAGCTCTACAATTAAGTTACCTTCTCGCTTGTCACTACGTGGCGAGACCTAGGATGTGTAGAATCGTATCCGGACAACTACCCACTGGACAATTACCCACCGGACAATTACCCGCCGACAATTACCCACCAGGACAATTACCCCCACCCCCGGACGATTACCCCTAGCCCCTCCCACACACACCGTACAGTAATGATGATCTCATCTAACGGACCAACTTCATGATTTCATAATTTCAACTTCAACGTTCGCTGATACTGCCGATATTTTGACTTATTTGCGACATTTTCCGATACCGCGATTTGAAGTTCATATCGCGAAGTATCGGCCTTCACCTGCGCATCAGCAGCGGGAGCGAAGCACAGCCGCCAATGCACACTTACATGTCTAGACATTTTCTGGATCGCTTAATACAATAAATAACATCACATTTATTTTACGTGCTCGCCACGCCGGCGATCGCTGCAGTCGCCGCGTCGCGTTATTCTTGTAGTGTTGTTCTTGTTATTCTTCAAGTAAATTTATTGTTATTAAGATAATACGCGCTATTGCAAATTCGCGTAATGTAAACTCGCGTAAATCAAGAAACAGCAGCGACGCGACAACCACTTAATTACCTTTCCGTACATTAAGTAATACTTTGCCTGCGCGACAGTGCTGGCGATACTTGCTACTAATATTTTATTAATATACATATTTGGAGTTACATCACATGCGAACAATATTTTGAGGTTTTAATGAGAAATGCATGTTAAAATTGATAAACAGTTTATACATGCATAAGCACCCATACATGTAGACTACTCCAAAATAGTATGACGTACATTTTTACATGGGCGAATCCGGCTTTTTGAAAAAGGGGGGTCCAGCAAGAAATAAAGAGCACTTTTATAAAAAGGTGCCGAAGGCAGCTTATGCATGCGACATGTCTAAGGCACGTTGCCACTTAAGGGGGGGGGTTAGGGGGACCTCCCCAAAGAAATTTTTTTTAAATTGGCGCATTCTGAGAGCATCTGAGCAGTAATTTTGATGTCTAGAATGCAAGATGGAATTCCAAATTTTTAAGCAGAAAATTATCTTTTATGTGTTTTCCCTTTTTGGGGTAAAAAAAGGGGGGGGGTCCGGCCCCCCTGGACCCCCCTCTTGATACACATACCACATCCAACTGAAAAACAACTTTACTGAAATGAAATCTGTGATAGTAATGGTAGGGGCACACGAGCGATTTTATCGCCCGATCGCCGCGGAATTTTGAAAATCGCTCGAAGAAATCGCCCGTGTGCCCGTTCAGCGTCGACGCGCGAGTCTTTAATCGGCCGACCGAATCGCCCGTATCCAAAAAGTTTAGATATTTTCGGGCGATTATTTACGCCGGGCGATTATTATCGCTCGTGTGCCCGTGACCGGCGTTTTTTTGTCGCCCGATCGATTTTTCTAAACCAATCGGACGTGTTTGTTGATATCATGTGATGTTAAATGTTCTGTCAAGTGGCGTACGCGTACGCTCTCAAATTCGCTACGTCACGTGTGCCCCTTCGTGATCGGGCGATAAAAATCGCTACGTGTGCCCCTTGTGATCGGGCGATTAAATTCGCTGGCAATTTTAATCGCCGCGATCGGGCGATAAAAATCGCTCGTGTGCCCCTAGCATAAAGAGTATATTACGTTCATTTAAAGTAAGGGGTGGGGGTCTGATTCAGAAATTTTTGAAAATTGGGTCACCTGAAATGTAAATTCCTGCATTCTGAGAAGGATACATACAATTCTGGATTCAGAAAAATGAAAAGCCCTCAAAAATAGAAAAAAATAGGAATTTGTCCAGAAAATAGGAGAAAATGGAATATGCCCAGAAAATAGGAAAAATAGGAAAAATCGGAACTTGACGGTTGACGCCCTGTTAGATGTATATATTGCGATATAATGGAAAAATTATGTGTTTTCATAATGTACATTATCACACCTGTATCACATAAAAACTCAAATCTTGTATACATTCAGAGATGCAATGTGAAAACAATGATTTAAAAACCTCATATTAGACAATTCAGTTATGATTTTGAAACTTATTCACAATTCTATTCATTACACAAGCATTCAGAATGACCATTGTTTCATTTTTGGCCGCACTGTCTAATTATTGTTATAACTATTCATAAGTGAAGAAGGGATGTACACAATGCAAATATACAGTACTTCCACAGTGGCAGATTACATGACCTTTAAAAGCAATTTTATATATCACGCTGTAAAAATTGACAATTAAGTACGTATATTTTTTGCAGTAAACTAGTGATGTATTTGCCATGTGGTCAAATTGCTGATAAATATCATCAATCCTACTAAAATATAAGCTAGGAAAAAATGCAGATAGATGATCTTAGAATTAATGCGTCAAATTGCACCATTTTGCATCAAAATAAAAAAGATTTTCGGGGGGCATGCCCCCTCCCCCCACTTCACACAAGTATTAACACTTGTAATAAATTCTTGTAAATCAGTATATTCACTCACTTACACATACACGCACGCACACAGACACGCACGCACGCACTCACACAGCCAGCCACATATATACGCACACACGCACAAACAGTTACATAACATAACGTACATGGCCAAGAGCAAGATCATTTAGGGATACAACATTTCCGTCATTATAGGAGGAGTAGAGGCGACTCCCCCCACCCCGTCCCAATTATCGACGCCGCTGTTCTCTGAACACATGGGGTAGGCATTTCTGTCTTTTTCAGACATACATTATGTATTGCAGCGGACACAAATTTACGAAGGAGAATTTTTCCCTTTGGAAGGTTAGGTGGGTAATTGTCCTGGTGGGTAATTGTCCTGGGTGGGTAATTGTCCTGGTGGTAATTGTCCGGGGGTTAATTGTCCTGGAGGGTAATTGTCCTGGTGGTAATTGTCGCGGCGTGGGTAATTCGTCCGGGTGGGTAATTGTCCTGGTGGTAATTTGTCGGCGGGTGGTAATTGTCCGGTGGGTAATTGTCCAGGGGGTAGTTGTCCTAGAATCGTGTAGAGTCTGTGTAAATATGAGTATAGGGGAGTAATAACAGTCGTAGAGCCTATAGTCGGGTAGCTCTAGTACTATAGCCCGCGTACAGTTGCCGCCAGGCCAGCGCAGTTAATGTAAATTGTAAGCGGGCTATAGTACTAGAGCTACCTGCCACGCAGTGTACGTATTCCCATGTAAGTAATTATACGTACGTGTGAGTGTGACATATATTATTCCGGATTTTTTGCGATCGCTTTCGTTGTCATTTGTTTGACAAATCACGCAAAGAACAAAGCATGAACCAGTAAGGCATGAACCAATACATGAAATAGGGCATGGAGTAATGCTAGCCCGACTGATTATACGGTCTTCTAACCCTAGCAAGACCGTTTCTTGGAGCTAGGAGCAATGCATAACGTAATGCATGACGTAAGGGATGTATGTATAGGGCATGCAGTAATGCATGAAGTAAAGCATGGACTAAGGCATGAAATGAGGCACGAATAAGGACAATAGCAAACTAAAAACTAATACCACTTCTAATAGTAATACTCTATATAGCTACTATCCAGGCTAGCCACAGGTTGCCTCCTCGCGTTTCACTACGTGTTCGTACGTTAATTAGGCCTACTACGACTGCTTCAGTCGTAGAACCTGGTTGGGCTACTATCCGGGCTACCCATAGGCTAGCTCTAGAACTATAGCCTTTCGCTCCGCCACGGGCTCTTCGCTCCTGTGGCAGAGCGAAGGGCTATAGAGTATAGTTCTGCTTCTAACCTCGATCATAACCTCATAAATGTTAGTCTTCAAAAGTCCTAGAGATTATAACGAAGACGGAGAGAGAAGTGGATCAAATCGATAGATGATGGATTCTAGACTAGAGCCACCCATATCATGGCATATGCCTGTTTGGCTCACCTGATTCCACCATAGTTTCGCCCTTGATTTTTTTCATGTCATCATCGACGTCGTATTCCGGGTCGGCGACAGGCGTGACTCGGGGCTGAGGTTTCACCTCAGCTGCCGGCGCTGCTTCCTTGATCTCCTGCTTCACCGGTGCCGCTAGAAGCGTCGGCGTACCGCCACGTACAGACGTCCCCTGTCCTTGTTTAGGAACACCGCCGGAATTGCTACTCGTCGTGCACCCCATCGCGTATTATTCATTTATCGTAACCTACACCACGCGTGTGATAGCGTTCACACAGTGCGCCTATGTACTGCGCAGGCACCTGCTGACTGTCTTTGACTTTAGCAAACGTGAATTCTGCCGTGGACGTAGGCCTAGTTTTCTGAAGCTTTTAGTTTACACAGCGGACGTCGGCATCACAGCTTTCGGTCTTCGATATAGTCCCTCGGACTCTGAAGAGTGAAGACTAATATTAACGATGCTACAGCTGCATGCGTACTCTCCGGCCGAGCTCGTGATACAGACAGTCGGCCAAATCTACCCGCCACCGGGGGATAACCACTCACAGTGTGCGCTGTTTACCGGTTGCTGTAGCAACGCCGTCATGCTGCGGTCGATTCGGTCATGTAATTGGCTAATGTTCTGACAAATCATCAGCGGGTTGTCGGTGACGTCACCGTCGCGAAATATCAGCACGCTGCATGCACCCGTATATACTGTGTTGTATATATCTATGGCATAGAAATCATATAATACATGTTTATATATATATCAATGATCTATGGTGTACCATAGTGGTACCAACGCCCGGCTTTGATGGCACCAATGCGTTCAGCTGTCACATAAATACGTTGTTGACGAGATAGTGGTAGCCAGAATATGTTATAAAATATGTATAATGGAATTATTACTTTATAGTTTACGTCATGCAGTTACAGTCACAACGTGGCACCAAATAGCATGAATTAAATGAGCATAGGTTCCTGATTAACTGTAAACGAGGTGGTATAACAACGATGAGAGCAGCAGCAGCAACAACAACAACAACAACAATAACAACAACAACACCAACAACATTAATTGCAACATTTTGTATGCAGACAAGCTGTAAATGCTGTATATAGTTTCAATTGGTATTGTTTGATGCAATGCCAGAATTAATGTAATATGGTCAAAACAACGTAAAAACCTCACGCAAGGATAGCGGAATATTACATGTGATGATTTATTTATATTATACATTATACTTTACAAACAGCGACATGCTGTCAAATGTTGCTCTCCAACCATTGACAATTACATGACCCTATCTTGTTCCATATATTTCTCAACTCCCCTGGAAATTTTCCTACATGCAAGTATTTCATAAATAGACAGCAAAACAATTCCTCGGTCATACGCATGCCTGCTGCTATAAAACAGTAAACGATTTTAAGTTACCGAGCACCCACCGCACGTTGCACCATGATTTTGTCCACCCTGCCTGGTATGACCCACGATCAGCTATCGATCACCGACTCAGCTTGCAACCTAAAAAAAAGGGTCAACCCACGACAATAGTTCTAATTATCCACCCCGCCGCGTATTCTCATATAAATAACAGTGCTGACATCTAGCGGGCAGAATAATAAGTGAAACGCAATTCACGTTTGACGTTGATACAGAACAAAAAATCGATTTAGCGCTGCCACGATTGTTTTTATCGGCGTATCTGACTAATGATTTATGTTTTCCAATGGTAACACGGCACGAAATTAAACGCTACAAGTAGTTAGAACATGAATATTTCAGTCAGTTTCGAGCGATCACACGCAAGGCTACTTGCAACTAATTAAAATGCAGTCGTTTCCATTTATCTGGCAGCAGTTCAAAATTACTTTCAATTTATTTCAATCATTTTCATTTGTTTCAGTCATATTTGTACTCATCTGACATATCATTCATTACAAACTTCTATTAAATAGATGTCATGACAACGTGGCATTGATTAAAGACATGGTTTCATCAACACACGCCTCACAACTTCTACCAAGCTAACCGTCTGCCGCGCATCTGCCAGCACCCAAAAAAAAACCTATCCCAAAATCATGCAACAAAAAGAGCACACAATGCAAAACTAGTTATGAGATTTTAACAGGTTTTGTGCAATTTAGAATCTTTTAGATTATAAGATATAGTAACTAGACAGAGGCTGCTAAATGGAGGGAACAAGCAGAATTTCATCAAAAAAACAACAATTTGTTTAGAGTCAGCCAGATTTTCATGGCCAAACATGGCGCCCGTTTAACACGTTCTAAACTAATGCATGTCACTAGGGAAGACAAGGGTTAGACAGACGAGACCAGTGTTGGCAGATTACGTTATAAATTACACTGCTACATTCTTCAATTATATAAACAACGTCGTACTGGTTCTAGTGAATGCCTTTGCCTGCTGGTGACGTGCTGACATTGTAAAAACCCACGATCTCTGCAAATTATGTACATGTCACGTTTAAAGTAAGTCAGCACGCATCAGCAAATGTGTTACACACTATGGTGGCGCCACCTGTATTACAAATCTTCCACACACTCAAAACACGCACGCACGCACGCAAACACACTGAATATGGACTTTTCTCGTGCGGTTAAAAATTCAACAGCGATGGTTTGTGATGCCACTTAAAGTAAACAAACAACCCCCGCTCTCCTCCCCAGCTCTCCTCTGCAATCACACAATCACCTCCTCAACTTACTCGCTCCACAACTTACTCGAAATTAACAACATACAGAATATAGGCTGGTAATCAAAATAGCTTGCCTTCAGAGCGGTTAGCTACCGAAAACATTTACACACGATTTTTTGTACACGATGGCACTCGATCCATCTCTCTCTCGCGCGCCATCCCCCCCAGCGTCTTTCCTCCCGCTCTCTGCACGCTAAATTATGATAGACTAACTCATGATAGCACGCGCGTGCACGTCGCCTGGCAACCCACGTCTCCTAGCAACCCGCATTGCCATGCCGACCAACAATGCGTAACAGCGGCGTGAACTCCAGCGCCGCTCTCGTGTGGGGGCGCCACCGACCGTCTCGTGACTTCTCGCCGGCTCATCTTCCGACGTCGCGCCCCGCAATTGACCTCCAGAGGTCACGTGTTCCAACACAGGCGAGAGACGCACGCGTCGACGGCGACGGCAGCAGCGGTGGCGCCCTCTCCCTGCAGCGATTCTCTAGCGTCGGGTCACCGCTGAGCGACACACCCCGCGGTCGTTGCAGAGCGCAGGCAAACAATGGACCAGCGCCACCTGCTGGCAATTGCATAGCACGCCACCTGGTGTCGTTCATGCTCTCGAGCGGACGATGGAAGCATCATGGCCGGTGAAATCTGCAAGTGTGACGAGAAATACCTGATGTGATTGTGTGATGTGAAGTTGCAACGTGCCACTTAGCAATCTACGTGATATGATCAAGTGTGAATAACAACTCATGTGTTCTATTCGCTACTAACGTGATGAATACAAGGGTTTATACTCCTTGATAGCAATAACAGCAATAAATATCTACTGCTGCTGCTGCTGCTGCTGCTGTTGTTGCTGGTGCTACTACTGCTACTGCTGCTGGTGCTACTACTGCTGCTGCTGCTGCTGCTGTTGTTGTTGCTGGTGCTACTACTGCTGCTGCTGCTGCTGCTGCTGTTGTTGCTGGTGCTACTACTGCTGCTGCTGCTGCTGCTGCTGTTGTTGCTGGTGCTACTACTGCTACTGCTGCTGGTCCTGCTGCAGATGCTGCTGGTGCTGCTGTTGTTCCTGGTGCTACTACTGCTACTGCTGCTGCTGCTGCTGTTGTTGCTGGTGCTACTACTGCTACTGCTGCTGGTGTGTGTTGCTGCTGTCTGTTGTTGCTGGTGCTGCTCTGTGCTGCTGCTGCTGTTGTTGCTGGCTGCTGATGCTGCTGCTGCTGCTGCTGCTGCTGCTCTGCTGCTGCTGCTGCTGCTACTGCTGCTGCATGAAGCTACCTACATTCCACACAGTCATGCCATACATGAGATTTCATATTCGTTGAATAAGGGCGCCACCTAGCTGCAAGTATTACCTAGTCAAGTGCCTGCTGCCTTCATGCACTTCCATCTCCGATGATTTGAAGTCGTTAAGCTCTCGCCTGATTGCTGCCTGTAAAGATAGATGAGGAATATGTGAAACACTTATTTAACAATTTAATTAACAATTTAATTATATTTAATTAAGGCATTTCATTAATCAATCGCATCACACACTCAACCAACCGCTGCGGCTGGACTGGGAAACCTCTCACGAGAGAGCGCCAGCGTACAACGATATACTCGCCGTGCGCGATATAATATCCCGATACACTATAAATATGATCGATTCTTACACCACATATTATATAATTAAATAAAAATATATTTGTGATAAAAATCGCATAAAAATCATTTTAAATATACATTTACAACATTATGTATTATATATTGTAATTATATAAATATATATTCCTGACTTTTTGTGAAACTGTGCAAATATAGATATTACACTTATTAAATATATAACATAGTGACTAGTATAACATATATTCTACATAATATACACACATATATAGAAACTCATATTAGAAATTTCCGTTCGCCGCGACCCCGATGAGGAGTTGGCGTGCCGTCGCCGTGGTTACCTTGTCTTTTGGCGTGAGGCGCGTCCAGGGTTTGTCCGCTCGTCGGTCGTAGATGTGAGCCTCTGTCACCTCGACGTAGTCGTTGAACTGGATGATCTTACGCTCACGCAGCTCCTCAATCGTAGTGGCCTTGAAGCCTCAGCCTGTCGCCAAAGAGATAGTGAGTCCGTGAGCGAAAGCACTATGATAGACCGTTACACCATCGCATGCGCACATTGCTGCCAACCAGCCTATCATATTCTCTGCACAACGCATGGCCCAATTCTGGCAGTGACATAGCTTCCCAGGGAGCCTCCCACGATTGAGGAGTGCTGCCACTTATCTCAGCTCCGTGAGCGCTAAGGATCACTCGCCCCACCTGTTTTCACCAGGTTCGACTCACGCTTCGAAGGTGGACAAGAGGCTCAAACCCAAATGACTTCGACCCAAACGGGCGATAACCTTGCTAGGCATAGAGCGTGGACTACACCATCGCAATGGCATTGTGCTTGCACCAGCCTATCTCACGCCCCCCCACCCCACCCCCGATCAACAAGCGCGGCGCGGGATATTGTACGAAAATACGGCACGCAAACTCTAACACCATCCGCAATCCTTGGGGACGGGGCGCCACTCGCACCCTCGCAACAACTAAACCACATATCTCAGCGCCTCCCCCGGCTCTCACACCGATCCAACAACGGCGACGTGCCCCACGCCCAAGATATCTGTTCCAGCATCACTCGCCTAATCCCTACTTGACACCATCGCAATGGCCATGCTGCAGCCGGCCTATCTCAGGCCCCCCCAATCGCCAAGGCGATATTGTAGATAGACCGTTACACTATCGCATGGCCATGCTGCCACCAGCCTATCTCAGCCCCCCCCCCCCCCAATTGCCAAGGACGCGATATTGTAGATAACCGTTACACCATCGCATTGGCCATGCTGCACCCAGCCCTATATCAGATCCCCCCCCCCCGATCACAAGGCGATATCATAGATAGGTGAGTGAGAAGAGGAAGAAGACTTATGCAACACTCATCTGCTGCACGTTTTAAAACGTGGGCGAAAAACAAGTTTAGAAAAAGGAAAAAACTAAAGATTGCTGCGAACGACGTCATTCCATCGCGGGCACGCAACGTTAGCGCATGCGCCGCTCCGATAAAAACAAGAACAGCTGCAAGCCCGTGAAAAATAGACGCGAGTATACCCTCATAGCTGCGCTATGCCATATCATGTTTTACCCCCACCTAACCTTGACCTGAAGAACTAGGGAAATCCACGCACGCATGTAGCGGGAGAGAACAGCTTCTAGGCAGAGATTTTCGACGTGACGAGCGGATGTTCGCGGTTTATCCTAATCTTATCTCATAATTTATTTTCGCCCGGCCAGGGAGGCAACAACAGCAATGGCCGGGCTTTCGCGGTCGTCACGGCAACCGCATCGTGTGAATCGCCGTGAGTGGTGGGTGGGGGGAGCGTACCTTTCTCAGGAGCAGTTGTTTCTTCTCTTCCATCTGGCGTTGGTGCTCGGCAGTAGACACCTCTGCAATAACGCACGAGAAAAAACACGCATTTCAGCAGCGGCCCATATTCCCTTCACACCTCAAGAGAGAGACATCTGAAACCCGGCTTCAACCTGTGACATTAGTCTCGAGTTTGTCTCATCACGTTTTCTTTCACGCTGATATTACAGACACTTTGTGGAATTACTAGCGCAAAATCGCTACCGTCAGACAATTGTCGCCCTGCTGAGGACATAGTCACGTTCACAGACAGACAGCACACTCAAACTCAAACTCAGCATTTTTTTCATTTTGCATATAAATTGACGGATCCATTGTGCTCGTCTGGCAAGTGCGTCTGCCACGGATGCCTGTGGTGAAACAGAACTCAGGCAGAATCACTTACATTTGAGTAAGCTGATAATGCAGCATCACTTACATTTGAGGATGCTGATAATGCAACATGACTTACATTTGAAGATGCTGATAATGCAGCATCACTTACATTTGAGGATGCTGATAATGCAACGTGACTTACATTTGAAAATGCTGATAATGCAGCGTCCATTACATTCAAGGATGCTGACAATGACAGCATGACTTATATTTGAAGATGCTGATAATGCAGCATCACTTACATTTGAGGATGCTGATAATGCAACATGACTTACATTTGAAAATGCTGATAATGCAGCGTCCATTACATTCAAGGATGCTGACAATGACAGCA
>NW_014578400.1:64906-71270 GCF_000485595.1 Priapulus caudatus
AGCCTCTGGACCGTGCGCAGCCGAGCGCGAAGCTCTCGTGTGCCCTTGTTGCTGCTGCGGCGATTGCAGCGCAGACGCGCGATGCCCGGATGGTACGTCCGAGCTGCGCGGGTGAGCGCGATACTCTCACGTTCGCCGTTCCGGACGCTGTCTGCTGCTGCTCCGCCTCAAGTCCGCCACGTCTGCTAGCTCGCTCCCGCTGCTCCATGACGCTTACCTACCTCATTCCGAAACAGCGAGTCCACATGGCCATAACATGGACAGATGATTCATGATTGCTCGTCCTGAATAATGGGACCGCGCCACCCCACGCCCCAGCCTGCACCCGCCCAGCACTGCCTATAGCTGCAAGGCCGTCAGAGTTTTAATTCGCGGACCCCGCTGCAGATCTCCTCGGGTAGTTCACCTGCGCTGCACGACGAAGTTCAGCCACGCCGGGGCTTTCCCCGAGTGCTCTCGATCAAATCTGTTATGGAAGAGACAGGTTTGTCGGAGACGGGTCCGACTTGTCTTTGTGGCCGTTCAACTGACAGCTGCTGGCCCTTCATTCCGGTTGTGCGCGTGATGTTAGCTGACACTTTCCCCATCGACGGCCGTGTCGGTATTGTGAATCCGCCGTCGAGTTTAATTCGTGAATACCCTAGATAGCGTCGGGCTGGCTTGGCGTGTAGAAGTTTAAACTGCTGTAAAATTAACTGATACTTAAGAATTTAATAGATTATACAAGTATGACAAGTGCCTAGCGAGCTCTCCTCCCGCCAAATCACCGCACTTCCTGAACAGCCTTTCGGTTGTCGCCACCAGTCCGGACGAAAGCCTCAAGGTAGCGGCGAAGCCTCGCATTTGCGGCGGACAGCGCCGAGAAACAAGCGATGAACTAAGGTGCGTCCATTTGTGCCGTCCGCTGTAAGATATGCGTACTGTCATCCGCAACCAGCGCGGCAAAATGAGTTGCGACTATGAACAAACACGACGACAGCCGACGATGAGGATTAACCTTATTTAAGTACACGACGACGACGACCGACGATGATTTGATGTGACAACATAATGTCCACCCACTACATGTAAGTACTCGAATGACCTTATCCGTCGATCATTCGAGCGACAACCACCGATACCATAACGTACCTAAGGCATCTTCATTATTCAAGACCCGTGCGTCACGCGACGACCAACCTACAGTAAAGTACCCCCGACCTACCCGTCGTTCACGGCGCGACGCGGACTGTCACAATATAGTACCCACACGACAGACACGACCACAACCGTCGTTCACGCAACCCACTACCGTCAACGGTACCCGACCTTTTCAACCAACTCGCCATCGCTCGCCCCGCCCTGTCGCACGGCGACCCCACTTGAGCAGTCAGGAGTACCCTGCGACTGGGAAACCTCTGACCCGATCGTCACGGCGACCCCACTTACAGTAAGTAGCCGACCCCTCGTCACGCCAACCCGCACCTAACAGTAAGACTACCGCGACCGCGCCGTCCGTCCACGACGCGACGTGCCCCACTTACAGTAAAAGTACCACAGAGCCGCACAAGCCCAGTGACAGTCACGACTCGCGCGGCGACCCACGTTACAGTAAGAGTACCGCGCGAATATAGATATCTCCGAGCCACCGTACACAAATACCGATCGATTCTACCCAGCAGCGACCCCGTCGCAGGCACCCCACCTACAGTAAGTACGCCGACCCGTCGTCACGCAGCGACGCCCACTACAGTAACCCTCACCAATATAAAAAACGTCGTCACGGCAGACTACTCATTTTTTAACAGGTAAGTACCATAAAGACTTTCATCCTCGCTCATCACACAAACAACAATCGCAGACCATCCAACGAGTCGAACATGGCAAGCCCTGCTACAGTCAGCTACAGTATATATCTATGATAATCCGCTAATGACAGAGGTGACCTCCTATCTGTATTTTCTCACTCTCTGTGTCTCTGCTGTACCTAGATAATATATCTCCTCTGTTAAACATTGCTCTTACTGATCTCTTTCTACTCTCTCTCGGATTAGGTATCTCTTCCTGTAATTATATCTCTTCAATCATCATCAATTCACAGTCTCGTCATCTCCTCTCTCTCTCCATTCATTTCTCTCCTCTCTCTCTTCTGCTCTCTCTCCATCTCTCTCTTCTCTGCCTTGTTCTTTCTTAGGTTGAAACTGCTCTTCTTCGTCCCATACTCTGAGCATTTTCTCTCTCTCTCTTTCTATCTCTATCTTCTCATCTCCTCGCTCTCTCCGATTGATTGCCACTGCATTTTTGTTCTCTCTCTCTCCTCTATTCAAATCAACTGCAAATTTCTCTCTACACTCACGGTAGTTCAGCTCGTCTACAGCTAATGAGAATTTCGCTGGCTGAGCGAGATCTTGCGCGTACGGACAAGCGCTGGAGTCGGACAACTATACCTTGCTCTGCAAACCGTAACATAGATATCCACAGCATATATATCCGTTGAAAGTCGACTGAAAGGATATATGTCAGAGAACCAGGAACATCTATGCTAACAAATAAGTCCGCAGCGGCTAGCGCGGCAGCGAAGTCGGCGCTGACGAGCATCCAAGCCCAGCTCTCGAGCGACCCTCAAGCCTTCCGACCTCGGATGGCAGACGGAGCTGGAGCAGCGCAACATTCTCAAACGTAAGTGAAGCCGTGCAGTGGCTTCATCGTCGAATGTCACGATATGCGCCGCAGTCAGGCTATTCCAATGCTAATTGATGCTCGCGGACCATCTGTAAGTTGACATGTTGGCATTGGGCTTGCCATGAGGACGGGGTCGGTACTTACTGTAAGTGGGGTCGCCGTGACGACGGGGTCGGTACTTACTGTAAGTGGGGTCGCCGTGACGACGGGGTCGGTACTTACTGTAAGTGGGGTCGCCGTGACGACGGGGTCGGTACTTACTGTAGGTGGGGTTGCTGTCATCATCATCGTCGTCGTCGTCGTCGTCCCTGTATGGTACATCCTCATCGTCGGTGTCGTCGTTGTCGTACTTGGCCGGGTTGCGGATGACGACGCGCGGACGATAGACCCTCACGTTCTCCTTGTTCTCGCCGCTGTCCGCCGCAAAGCGAGGCTTCGCCGCTACCTGAGGCTTCGTCCGCCTGGCGGCGACAAACGGAAAGGCTGTCAGAATGTGGATCGCGGGCGAAGCTCGTAGCACTTGTCATCTTGTATAATCTATAATCTTAGTATCAGTATAATCTTACAGACAGTTTAAACTTCTACACGCCAAGCCGCGCTGTCTGGTTCACGCACACGCGCGTTCACACTACCGACACGCCCGCCGAGGAAGCAACATCACGCGCACACCAACCGACTGCTCGTGAAACAGCCACAAGACAATCGGACCCGTCTCCGACAAACCTGTCTCCCAACAATGATGGAGCACTCGGGGAAGCCCCGGCGTGCTGGCTTCGTGTGCGCGCGTGACTCACCCAGGAGATTCTGCAGCGGCGGTGAACTTGACGGCGGCAGTGCTGGCGGGTGCGGGCTGGCGGGCGGCGGGTGCGGGCTGGCGGCCGGCCGGCGACGTGAGTATCGCCGCCACCGGCAGCTTCGGACTAGGCATCGCGCCGTTGCGCTGCATCGCCGCGGCAACGAGCTTCGGACTCGGCTGGCGGCCGGCTCCGCCTATCGACACGGTCTTGGGGCTGGGCGGCTCGCGCAGGCCTGGGCCGCCGCGGGCCGCCGGCTGAGGGCTGCCCGGCGCACCTGCCCTCTTAAGTGCACTTCGGATAGGTTTGGCGTCGGGCCTGGGCTCCCTGGCAGGCACCTGCAGACGTAACATCAGCAATGCAAGATCACAAACAATCAACAAGAACAACAACAAGGATCGTGTAATAAAATATAACCATATGTTAACAACATCAAATAATATTAATAATAACAACAACAACAATAATAACAACCATGATGATGAAATGACAAAACGACAAAACAATGTTAGTGACAAGGATATGAAAACCGACAACGATATATTGAACGATATGCAGCGCATATGATGACAATCATAACACCCCCTCATTACCGCCACCGCCGCCGCCGACAACACAACAACAGCAACAACAACAGCAACTACAACACAACAACAGCAATAACAACAACAGCAGCAACAACAACAACACCGCCACCAATAACAATCAACAAACTACTAACGTTGACACTAATAATGTACCGCAAAAATTCTGCGACCGACGTCCACCTTTACCTGCTCAACAATAGTCGTGTCGATGAAAGGCGACGGCACGCCTCCCGTTGACTTTGCCGAGGGGTTGATAAGCATGGGAAGCATAGGGGGCGGCAGCGGTACCTCACCCGATCCATCCGAGTCATCGTCGTCCAACGAGATCTTGATCTGGTCCGCTGAAACACAAGCACAGCTCTTACGTACGGTAGATGTACTGTGTATGCACGTATGCACACACGTACGCACGCACGCACGCACGCACGCACACACGCACAGCTCTTACGTACGGTAGATGTACCGTGTATGCACGCACGCACGCACGCACACAAGCACAGCTCTTACGTACGGTAGATGTACCATCTACGTTGCTTCTCTATAGACTCTAGTATTCACGTCTCATGTACGCACGCACGCACACACGGGCACGCACGCACACACGCGCACGCACGCACGTGCACGCACGCACGTATGCACGCACACATACACACACAACTCTTACGTATAGTAGACGCACTGCCAATGTTGCTTATCCATATTATTCACGTCTCACATGCGCACGCACACGCACGCACACGCACGCACACGCATGCACGCACACACCTCTCTTTATCTCACCCACACTTAAATTTAACTCCAGCCTTATACTTTCACACACTTATCAGCTTAATCCCGTTATATCACAGCCGCACAACACCCAGCGCCTACTATCAAGAGACGTAAATTTATTCATACACGTATTATTTCCAATGTTACAGTTCAAGAAATACAGCTTGGCACTACATCTGAAATCATTTAATATCCCCTCAACATCATATACGACAATTTTTCGTGCTATTACAACAAAACCCACAATTCTTATTATTATTTACACATACCTGAACCCCACTACATAAACCTAGCATCGACATCAGGGATTTCGGAGGCTTGAAGAGCGAATCGCTCATCGCTCCCGTGTATTTTTTTACCCTGATCGACATATATATCGCAGGCATGTGCAACCAGCAGCAGCACCTACCATCAAGAGACGTGGGTTCATCCGCCCCTGTAGCTATAAAACTCAGGCTGTAGTCTGCCTCGGGTATTGGTACTACCACTGACGTGTCCTGCACGGGCGGGCAGTAGAAATACTGTGCATTCCTGTCAACAGGTGGCGCCGTCACCATCCCCTTAGCCGCTGTGCTGGCATTGGTGGGATGACTGGAGACCGTATTTGCTTGCGAAACTGGAACTAGATCGAAGAGAGGTCGATAGTAATGTTGCCGGGAGACGGAAACCCGGCATCACCAAATCACATCACCCCTCCTCCCCCTGTTTCCTTCATCAGCAATTAAAATTAGTGATTGACTGAAGATGTGTATTGAAATCTTGTATGTGATGTGTTGTGTTGTGTTGTGTTATACTGTGTTGCTTTGTGCTGTGTTATGTTATATTTTGTATTGTACTGTATTGTACTGTATTGTACTGTATTGTACTGTATTGTACTGTATCGTATCGTATTGTACTGTAATCTCGCTGCGTACTCTCAAGCCTATGTTACGCAATGATTCCGGATTATCAGATTTCTCTCTTCAGTACATGTATTTGTATTTGAATCACAATAAGTGACATGCAATAAAGATTTAACAATTCCCTCCTCGAAGCATCAACACCAGAGCACAGCAAGCAGCCGAGCTTTCAGCCAATGAGAGCACGAGCCGGGTCCGGCTGATTACTGATCGATTGGCGCGGACCAATCAATTAGAATGAGTGCGTGGGCGTGCGGCATTGTCGTCTGCTGCCGGCACCGCAGCCGCCGCTGCCCCGCACTGCCGAGAATTAGTGCTTTCTCACGAGCATGATCGAGAAGCATCAAAGAGGGAGGGGAGAAGGAGGGAAGGAGGGAAGGACGGGGGAGGGGGGACAGAAAGAGAGATAGAGATTGGAGCGAGAGACAGAAACAGAGACAGAGACAGAGACAGAGACAGAGACAGAGACAGAGACAGAGACAGAGACAGAGACAGAGACAGAAACAGAGACAGAGACAGAGACAGAGACAGAGACAGAGACAGAGACAGGAACAGAGACAGAGACAGAGACAGAGACAGAGACAGAGACAGAGACAGAGACAGAGACAGAGAGACAGAGAGACAGAGACAGAGACAGAGACAGAGACAGAGA
>NW_014578400.1:73523-76139 GCF_000485595.1 Priapulus caudatus
GGGGTGGTGGGATGGATGGGCAGATGGGGATGGGGGGCAGGTGGGGATGAGGGAGGGTGGAGATGGGGGCAGGTGAAGATGGAAAGTATAGAGATGTCACGCCGGTATTGTCACGCGTGTGACACCCATATCGTGACGGCTATTACCTGTGTGACGCGCGTGACCCATGACAGCCATGTCACGCGCGTCACACTGGTATCGTGACAGCTATGTCACGCGCGTCACACAGGTACCATGACAGCCATGTCACGCGCGTCCCACACCGTTATCGTGACGGCTATGTCACGCGCGTCACACAGGTATCGTGACAGCCATGTCACGCGCGTCCCACACCGTTATCGTGACAGCTATGTCACGCGTGTCACACACCGGTATCGTGACGGCTATGTCACGCGCGTCACACACAGGTATCGTGACAGCTACGTCACGCGTGTCATACACCGATATCGTGACGGCTATGTCACGCGTGTCACACAGGTATCGTGACAGCCATGTCACGCGTGTCACACCCCTATCGCGACATCTGCGCGCGTGTCAGTCACGGTCGGCAGGCCGTCTGACATTGCCGGCGATCGTTCCTTCACGCAGCCGAGAGCCCGCGGCAGAACGTGTCGTCTGCTTGCTGCGTTGCAGCTGATGTCCGCCTGCTCAGCAGTAGTAGTAGTTCACGTGAGCTCACCAGCGAGCTCAGACCGGTTACCGCGGCAGATAACATCAGGAGTAGATAATAGGAGGAGGATATTATCTACTCCTGATAACACCCACAGAATCGCAGCTACTTCGACTGTAGTACTCACTGTAGGCAGATATCACGCGTTTTTCTTTCGCTCTCTCGCGCCCGCTCGCTCGCTGTTTCTCTCGCTCTCGCTCTCGCTCTCTCTCTCTCCATCTCTCGCCCTCTCGCTCTTTCTCTCTCTCTCTCTGCCTGTCTTTCTCGCTCTCTCGCTCTCTTTCCTTCTGCGTATGCGTACGTACGGCCAGCCGCCACCTGCTGCTGCTGCGCACCCATCATCGTCCACGCAAACTCATATTCAATCAGTAATTCGCTCCGAATTGGGTCATACAAATTTAATAATGCTCGTCATACACGGGAGGGGGGGGGTTGCCTGGCCCGGGTGTGGGTGTGGGGGGTTAGTCGACGCGGGAAGGAAGGTGGGTGGGTCTAGAGGGTAGATGTAGGAGCGGAGAGCCCACGCTCAGCGCAGTGTGCTGTACCATCGCGGTAAATGCAGTCACTGGCAGCAAGAACAAGCCCGCACGTACAACACACACGCGGCCATTGACTATATATAACTACTATTATTTGTTGGCTATAATAGGTGAAAAAGAGTAGAGAAACATTAAGACTTTGGTAGTAAATAGATTTCGTATTTATTTAGCATGATATTTTATTGAAACGCTTGTGTGTATGTGTGCTTCACATGTACAGACGCAATGACCAGCCCTCTCATCTCAGCTCATCTCTAGATCGATTTAAATATCTCCAATCGAAAGTATTACTTAATGGAGTTCATAGCTTTGCATATCAGCTTTGCATAGCGAACGAGCGATGGAGGGAGAGCGAAGGAGAGAGAGAGAGAGGAAAGAGAGAGAGAGGAGAGAGGAGAGAGGAGAGAGGAGAGAGGAGANTGTTGGTCCTCGCAGCAAGCCACCCACCTCCTGCCTCTATATAAGCAGTGCTACATAGCAGCCGGTACCCCCCGCGCTCGGGTCAACATACCAGCATCAGTCGGATCAGCATTCAGTACAGCTCGATTCACTGCCTACCGTACACACGAACATGAGGGTCAACGTGTCAGCTACCGTGGAGTTTAATATCGCCAAGAGTGCATAATTGATAATCATAAGATAATTTTCTATTATGCACTCTTGATATCACCAAGAGCGTATTAAGGAAATTAACCTTCTTAATAGACTCTTGATATCACTGAGGTAGCTACGGTAGATTTGCTTAGAGCTCCTTCCGGACTATGGTGCGGCCATTAGCGATCAAAGCAAGTGTGGGATTAAAGGATTTCAGGCTGAGGTTAGGGTTGAGGTTAGGCAGTGGGGTGGAGTTAGAGGGAAAGGATAGTAAGAGTAGAATTATGGCTACAGATGCCAGCCTTCAGTCACTAAAACTAACCCCAGTACGGTGTGTATTAATATGAAGGCATATTACTGCACGCACTAATTACTTAACATTATCTGTCTCATCTCTTTCTTTCCTCTTATCTCTTTGTACATAATCCTCTCTCTCTCTCTCTCTCTCTCTCATCTTCTTCTGCCCCTCTCTCCCTCTTCTTCCATTCCCTTCTCGCTCCCACCTCTCCCCCGCCTCTCTCTCCCAACTTCCTCCCCCTCCCTTCCCTTCTCTCTCCCACCTCTCCCTCCCCCTCTCCTCTTCTTCCTTCCCCCACATTCTCCCCTTCTCCACCGCTCTCGCGGCTCTCTTCAGCGATTGTTTACTTCACGTCGTGCCTATTTGTTGACGTTCATAATTGGCCGTAACGTGTATCCACCTCGCTCCAGCCCTCGTTCTCCTATTCCCTCTTCCTTTTCCTCTTCCTCTTCCTTTTCCTCTTCCTCTTCCTCTTCCTCTTCCTCTTCCTCTTCCTCTTCCTCTTCCTCTTCCTC
>NW_014578400.1:80011-80825 GCF_000485595.1 Priapulus caudatus
CGTGCGTGTGTGCATGTGTGTACGTGCGTGCGTGCGTGTGTGCGTGTGTGTACGTGCGTGCATGTTTTCCGCTTGCCACTATTCTTATATAAATGCAGTATAGAGAGTTGCAGTATAGAGAGATGCAGCATAGACTAAGAGGGATGCAGTATAGAGAGATGCAGCATAGAGGGATGCAGTATAGAGAGATTAGTGTTGTTGACGTGTAGAGAGATGCAGCATATAGAGAGATGCAGTATAGAGAGATACGTGTTGTTGACGTGTAGAGAGATGTAGCATAGAGAGATGCAGTATAGAGGGATGCAGTATAGAGATATTAGTGTTGTTGACGTGTAGAGAGATGCAGCATAGAGAGATGCAGTATAGAGAGATACGTGTTGTTGACGTGTAGAGAGATGCAGTATAGAGAGATACGTGTTGTTGACGTGTAGAGAGATGCAGTATAGAGAGATGCAGCATAGAGAGATGCAGTATAGAGAGATGCAGCATAGAGAGAGATGCAGTATAGAGAGATGCGTGTTGTTGACGTGTAGAGAGATGCAGCATAGAGAGATGCAGTATAGAGAGATGCGTGTTGTTGACGTGTAGAGAGATGCAGTATCATGCAGCATAGAGAGATGCAGCATAGAGAGATGCAGTATAGAGAGATGCGTGTTGTTGACGTGTAGAGAGATGCAGTATAGAGAGATACGTGTTGTTGACGTGTAGAGAGATGCAGCATAGAGAGATGCAGTATAGAGGGATGCAGTATAGAGAGATAAGTGTTGTTGACGTGTAGAGAGATGCAGCATAGAGAGATGCAGTATAGAGGGAT
>NW_014578401.1:0-4502 GCF_000485595.1 Priapulus caudatus
CCTTACGATGGAGAAGCAACGCGTCATGGCGAGGGCGAGCAGAATCGACCAATCGCTGTTCTCTCTCTCTCTCTCTCTCTCTCTCTCTCTCTCTCTCTCTCTCTCTCGGTGTCGCGATCGTTCGCTTGGTTCCTCCCCGGCGGCGGTGCCTCTCTCTCCCTCTCTGTCTATCTAGGTTCCTCTCTTTCACTCTCGAGAAGAAGAAGAATCCGCGGCGGTGGCCCAGCTTCTGCAAAGAGGCAAGGTATTCTCTCTCACGTCCGCGCTAAACACACCGCGGTCGCCACGACAAGCGAACAGCGCTCTCCGACCATTCCCGCCACGCGAGGGAGCCGCCGTAGCGCGCCTCACCTCGTCGCTCTCGCTCGAAAACTCGGCCGACGCCGCCGACGACGACGACGACGACGACGAACACGATCCGCGCGTGGCGAGAAAAACAAGAGGCGGGCGATTACGAACGCACGGCGAGGCCGGGCGGCGGCGGAGTGCGGAAGACGGCCGGCGCCCTCTGTTTACGACGCCCGCGTGTTTACGACGTCGACGCCGTAAAGCGCGTGGAGTCGGCGGCGGATGCGGATGCGGAGGCTGCTCATCGTCTAATGCGCGCTGCCCTCTCCATCATCAACCCGCGTGAAACATTAATGGCTTCAATGGCTTCGGTCTCGGTTTCCGCTCGCTAAGCCGACATTTAATATGGCGCGTAGCGGCGGCCGCGTCCGGCTGGATTGCCGCGGCGCTTCGAAATCCGCACGAGCTGCACTTTTGTTGTCCTGTGCGCGAGCGCGCTGCCCGCGTGCGGAGCAGTGCGGGATGCTGGATCGCCCCATTTGTGCTCGCGTGGCCAACAATGAGAAGCCAAAAGGTGATGAATGAAATGTGTCATCGCTCGCGCGCCGGCGAGGATGTTTAATGTCTCTCTCTTTCGGATCCGCTCGCACTCTTTCTTTCGCTCTCTTCGCCTCTCTCTCTCTCTCTCCCGATCTCTCTGCTCTTTCTCGCTCTCTCCCGCTCGCTCCATTTTATTCTCTCTTCTCTTTTCTCGCTCTCGTCTCATCTCTGCTCCATCTCTATCTCGCTCCCTCCAACCCTCTCTCTCCCTTCCCCTCAACCCTTTCCCTCCCTCCCTCCCTCCACCTCTCTCCTCTCCCCTCAAGCTCTTTCCCTACCTCCCCTCCCTCCACCCTCTCTCTCGCCTCTCCTCCACCCTCTCTCCTTTCTCCTCTCCACCCCTCTCCCTCCATCCCTCCACCCTCGGGCTCTCTCTCTCCCCTCAATCCCTTTCCCTCCCTCCTCACCCTTGTCTCTCTCCCCTCAACCCTTTCCCCTCCCCTCCACCCTGTCTCTCTCCCTCCCGTCCATCCCTCCCTCCACCCCTCTCTCTCTCTGCCCTCAACCCCTATTCCCTCCCTCCCATCCACCTTCTCTTCCCTCCTCCCTCCCACCCTCTCTCTCCCTCCCTCACCCTCTCTCTCTCCCTCAACCCTTTCCCTCGCCTCCCTCACCCTCTTCACTTCTCTTCCTCCACCCTCTCTCCCTCCCTCCACCGCTCTCTCACTCCCTCCACCCCTCTCTCTCCTCCCACACCCTGCTCTCTCCCTCCCTCCCTCCATCCCGTCCCCTCGCCCTCTCCTGGAAGCAGCGCTGCACAATAAACTCTTGGCCCGAATCTCCGCAGTCGAAAGCATGAGAGAGGAGTGCGGACTACGGACCTTTGACCCTCGGCGCTCGCAGGCCGCCGCCACACGCCCACCGCCGCCGCCGCCTCGAAAGTCGAAAGTTTCCGAAATGTCGCGGCGCGAATTCTTCTCTCGTTTTGCGAGCCGCCGCCGCGGCGCCGACGCTTTCTGCTCGATGCGCGCTGCATACCCTGCGCGCGACAGAGAGCAGAGAGACGACGCGATTGGTCGTGCGCTCATTTCGTGCGCGCTGCTTTTCGAAAACTTTCGGCCGCGGCGCGCAGCGAGCGGAAGCGCAGCGCGCGCGGCATCGGCATCGACCGAGGGCGCGGCCAGCCGCGCATTTAAATCCGAACAACGGCGCGGGGATCACAACAACGCGCACAATGCGCGCCTCCGCCTCCGGCCGCCGCGTTTTTCAGCAATCGCTGCCCGCTTAAATTCGTCAAGAGTTTAAAACCCCGCGTCCCCGGCGGGGGCCTCCGAGGAGCGCCGAAACGCACTGCGAATTGGTTAAGCACACACGCACACGGCACGACGACGACGACGACGACGACGACGAGCGAGAGAGAGAGAGAGAGAGAGAGAGAGAGAGAGAGAGAGAGAGGGAGAGGGAAAGGGTTGAGGGGTCTTGAGAACCTGAAATGATGAAAACCTGTTTTCATTCGTGCGCGTGAAATTTTTTTCCGCTCGCGCGCTGCCTGCATTCACATCCACACCTCCCCCCAGCCGCCCCCTCCCCCTCCTCCGCCGCCCCCTCCCCTTCTCCTCACCCTTGCTCCCCCTTACACTCCTCACATACTTTCTCAGAGTCACGAGTGCACGTTGTCTGATCTCAACCTTCCACTCTCCACCCTTCATCCATGGACCTCCTTTCCCCTCCCCCCTCACCCTCCCCCTCCCCCAAAACGACCCACTTCGAGGTGTGGCCCCTTCCTGCTCCTGTCGGCCAGGCGAGAGAGAAAGCCAGTGTAATCATCGTGTTGGTCGTTGTCGTCGTCGGCGGTCTTCTAATCGCGACGACAAATTGCCCGACCGGCGGCGGCGGGCGGCGGGCGGGCCCCGCCCAGCTGGAAACCCTTTCGCACCTACCACCTGTCCGCTCAATCGGAGGCACCCCCTCCCCCTCGACGAGTCTCGCTCCCCCCCGGGGGGAGGTAGGGTCGCTCCTCCCTCGCGCGCACGCGCCCACGCCACACACGACGATGGCGGCGGCGGCGGCGGCGGCGGCGGCGGCGGCGGCGGTCGAGACCTTCTGTTCTCCGGCGATTCGACGGCGGCTCTTTAATCCGATGTTTTTTTTAAATCGCGGGGGGCGGCGCCGGAAAAAAAGGCGGCCCAGCCTGGTTGGCCAGCCACTCGAAGCAATTCCAGCCGCTGCTGCAGCCGCCGCCGCAGCCGCCCGTCGATTCACACCATGAAGCTCAAGGGGTGACCCTTTCACCCTCCTTTCAATTTTTTAAAGCCCCTTCAAAAAAACTTGTTTGCGCGCGGCGGCGGCGGCGGGAACAGAGAGAGGGTAGAGAGAGCGCGCGCGAGAGTGTGCGCGCGGGGACTCCCGCCACGCGTGGCACGTGGCGCCGCCGCGCGCGCCGCGCCACGATCGATGACGCGGCTGCTCGCATGTTTTCGCGGCGAGCGCGCGCCGCGGCGTCCCGCGCCGGCGCGACAATTCGAAACTTTCCGGCGCGCGGCGCGGCGGCGCGCTCCGAGTCTCGAGATGCGACGAGAGGTCGCCGCGGGTCGCGCCCGCGCCACAACCAGGGGGAGCCACCGAGGCCGCGATCTGCCGAAGCGCGCGCGCTCCCGTCTCTCTCGCATCCGCGACCACCCGCATAGCAGAAGTTCGCCGCAACCGACGCGGCGGACGGCGAAGTGGTACGGAAGCTGCGCAAGGGATGCTGCGTCGTCGTTGACGACGACGACGAAAGGGGGCGCCGCCGTGCGGGTTCGGCGGCCCGCCCCGGCGTCCTCCCAGCATCCCCCCCGCCGGCGCGGATGCGGCAAAGCGGCGATTAAACGATTAATAATTGAGCGAACGGCGCGCGCACCGGCCCCATGAATATTCATTTGCATAACGACATGAATTATGGAGGATGCAAATAACTCATCAAGTCTCGCCGAGAAGCGTGGTCCGACGGGTCGGGAGCGAGGGGAGAAGCGAGACGGCGGAGGGGCCTCCCCCTCTCCCCCTCTCCCCTTCCTCACCCGGATTATCCACATCCCACGGAGAGTGCGTTCGGATTTCTGCACGAGGTGAGAGCTGCGGCTGCTGCTGCGGCGGGAGGGGGGGCGAAGCGCGCACCTGAGCGCTACCTTTTTATCGCGCGATCTCAGCAGAGCAACTCTTTCACTGAAGATTTCGAGTCGCACAAAGGAAGCAAACAGCATCGGCGGCGGCGGCGGCGGCGGCGGCGCATAATGGCCACGCGAAGGCTGTCAGGTTGCTGCCATCACATCAGGTCACTCCCATCACATCTACCTCCCATAGCATCTCACTCCCCTCCCACCTCCCTCCCATCCCTCCCTCCTCCCTCCCTCCTCCCTACCATCCCTCCTCCCTCACATCACAACAGAAAGTGCGACACGCAGCGGCGGCAGCAGCAGCGGCGGCGGGCCACCAAGATGGGCGACCGGGCGCGAGCGCACGCGGCGCCGACGACGGACGGATGGACGGATGGAGGTTTGGTTCGATCTGAAATCTATGTTCAGCATCTAATGTGAGAGCTTTCACACACAGCATGGATTTTCGGTGTGATTTATTCATAGTACCTGGCCTTACGTTCACACACACACACACACACACACACACACACACAGACACAC
>NW_014578401.1:9110-9595 GCF_000485595.1 Priapulus caudatus
ACACACACACACACACACACACACACACACACACACACACACACACACACACACACACACACACACAGCAGCAGCAGCAGCAGCAGCAGCAGCAGCAGCAGCAGCAGCAGCAGCTTTCCGGTTCACGTGCGGATATTCAGCGAGCTGTCTGCACGCATAACGTCGCCACACAGAGAGAACAAAGACACGGCAGACGCGTCATCATGAAGACGGTCATCTCCGTCACCGGCCCCCGCCCCGCGCCTCTCTCCTTCTTTCTCCGGCACCTCTCTTCTTCTTTCTCCCTCCGTAAAACCCCCGCCACCGCGCAAATGCGTTAAGTCCCAAATCAGAACTAATCGGTAGAAACGTCGGGCAATATATACTAGCAGAGAGAGAGAGAGGGGGAGGGGGAGGGGTGAGAGAGAGAGAGAGAGAGAGAGAGAGAGAGAGAGAGAGAGAGAGAGAGAGAGAGAGAGAGAGAGAGAGAGAGAGAGAGAGAGAGA
>NW_014578401.1:13047-18463 GCF_000485595.1 Priapulus caudatus
AGAGAGAGAGAGAGAGAGAGAGAGAGAGAGAGAGAGAGAGAGAGCGCGCGAGAGAGAGAGAAAGAGAGCGAGAGAGAGGGGGGAGATAGCGTTGTAACTGCTCACTAGCTGCTGTTGCTGCTGCTGCTGCTGCTGTTGCTGCTGCTGCTGCTGCTGCTGCTGCTGCTGCTGCGCCACGTCCCCACTGTATGCAGATCGCAGATCCACATTTGCATGTTCAATTTTACGTTAGCAAGCATAGCATGCGCAGCCGCATATATATCATCAATATATATATGCCGTTCTTCTTCTTCCCCAAAGATCCGGCTCCCGACAATCCCTGCCGGCAGCGCCCCCTATCCATCGCTCTCATGGCAATCTCTGTGAGCAGCACCACCTATGCACCCTCCCTCCACCTGTCTGGCCATAAGGCGTCGGATTAATAGGTTGCGTGCGTGCGTGCGTGCGTACGTGCGTGCGTGCGTGCGTGCGTGAGTGAGTGATGTATTCGCGGTAATGAGCAGCCGATAGCTGCAGCCCATGAAACATTCAGTGTGTGCGTGCGTGCGTGCGTGCGTGCGTGCATGCGTGCGTGAGTGCGTGTATAGTAGGGTTCAAGTTGCTGCCCAATACAAACAGGCGCAGACCACGCACGCACACACACGCGCGCACGCGCGCACAGACAGTCACACGCGCACGCAAATACACGTGCGCACACACAGACACACACACGCACGTACGTACGTACGAACATAGGCACGCACGCATACACCGAAAGGAGGAGGGGTGACAAGCGAGTATGGGTGGTGGGGGGGGGACCAGGTGATAAAGGAGGAGGAGGCAGATGATACCCATATCCTTCGTTCTGCCTCCTCCTTCTATCCCCCACTCTGCCTCCTCCTCCCTCTGTCCCCCCTCGCTCCCTATCCTCATAGATAACACTTCTCGCTCTCTTTCCATCGCCCCTTCCTCGTTCCTCTCTATCCGAAGAATACAGGAATGAGGGGGTATACAGGGAGGGGGGGGGAGGTAGAGGAAGATAGGATAAAGAATAGAGGGATGAGGGGGGATGAGGGGGACAGGGAGGAGGGGGAACGATGGAGAGGGGGAGGAAGATGGGACGAGGAATACAGGGATGAGGAGGGACAGGGAGGAGGGAAAACGATGGAGAGAGGGGGAAGAAGATGGGACGAGGAATACAGGGATGAGGAGGGACAGGGAGGAAGGGGAACGATGGAGAGAGGGGGAGGAAGATGGGACGAGGAATACAGGGATGAGGAGGGACAGGGAGGAAGGGGAACGATGGAGAGAGGGGGAGGAAGATGGGACGAGGAATACAGGGATGAGGAGAGACAGGAGGAAGGGAAACGCATGGAGAGAGGGGAAGAAGATGAGACGAGGATAACATAACAGATCTAAATTAATGAATAACAGGGCATGAGGATGGGACAGGGAGGAAGGCGGAACGAACTGGAGAGAGGGGAGGAAGATGGGACGAGAATACAGGGATGAGGCAGGGGACAGGCCGAGGAGGGAACGATGGAGAGAGGGGAGGAAGATGGACGAGGACATCAGGGATGAGAGGGACAGGGAGGAAGGGGACGACTGGAGAGAGGGGGAGGAATGATGGCGACGAGGAATACAGGGATGAGGAGGGACGGGAGGAAGGGAAACGATGAGAGCGGGGAGGGAGAGGACGACGGAATACAGGGATGAGAGAGGGACAGGGAGAGGAAGCGGAGAAGGGGAGGGAGAGGAAAAACTCGCGTGAGTTAATTAATTACTCTGGCAGGAAAACGTTGATGGACGAGCCAGGCGCCGCTGGTGAGCCCGGTAGTGGAATACTAAGGAGGATGAGGAGGAGAAGCGGCAATAGTGGCAGCGGCAGCAGTAGCAGCAGCAGCAGCTAGCAGACAAGGCAGTAGCAGTAAGTGCCAGCAGCAGCAGCCAGGCGCACCACAACAACAGCACCAGCACCAGCAAGCAGCACTCCCACCACACCCCACCAGCAGGAGCAGCAGCAAGCAAGCAAGCACCACCACCGACTACAACATTCACCACCACCACCAATCACCCATGCACCATCACCATCACCATATCAGAACATCACCATCACACATTCACCATCACCATGCACCCATCAACCCATCACCATTCACGCATCACGCATCGACCATCCCCATCACCATCAGCGCATCCACGCATCACCATCACGCCTCACATCACGCATCACCATCCACCATCACGTGGCCAGACGGAAGCCATCACATCACCATCACCATCACCATCAAGCCAACACCACCACCACTACCACCACCAGAAACCACCGATCACCCATCACCATCACCACACCCGCACCCACAGCACAGCAGCAACCACCACACCACCACCACCACCACCCGAGCAGCAGCTCCAACACCACCAACCCCACCACCCCACCACCACCACCACCACCACCCCACCACCACCACCACCAAGCCAGCAGCCAGGCAGCAGCAGGCAGCAGCAGCAGCACCATCACACCACCACCACCAAGCAGCAGCAGCAGTAGTCAGCAGCAGGCGTATTAGCCCGCGTGGACCCCGTCCGCGCTCGTGTTTAGACGCCACGACGCATCAAAGGGCCTGCCACACCAGGAAAAACCGGCATCTCACCACGTCTTTCCAGAGAATGAGACGCGGAGGGCGTAAAAGAAAGAGCCAAGATGAAAGGACGAGAGGCAGTGGGGCGAGAGAGTTAAGGTCAAACAACAAAGCAGAGGATGGATAAAGAAGAGAGAGACCGCCGAGAAAGACAGAGGAAACTGACAAAAGCAAATACAGATAGAAGAGAGGGGAGGGAGGAGGGAGGTGAGGGAGGGAGGAGGGAGACAGACGACGAGAGAGAGAGAGAGAGAGAGAGAGAGAGAGAGAAGAGAAAGAGAGAGAGCGAGAGCGCGAGAGAGCGAGAGAAGAGAAGGAGAAGAGAGAGAGAGAGAGAGGAGAGAGAGAGAGAGAGAGAGAGAGAGAGACAGATCAGACAGCAGACAGACAGACAGACACACAAACAGAGAGAGAAACACACATACAGAGCTGTAGTGCATTGCCTCCGAGCAATCGCTTTAACCCGCAATAAACACGCACGCACGCACGCACGCACGCACGCACGCACGCACGCGCGCGCACGCACGCACGCACGCGCACGCACGCACGCACGCACGCACGCTGTACATCGGCGAGCACTCACTCACTCACTGCGCCCCTACATACATATCTCCTCCTGTCTGAGCGCAATCAGGAAGTCTGGATTTAGTGTAACCCTGGGAGATTTTAAACCCTGTTTCCGGGAGAGCAAGAGAGAGAGCGAGAGAGAGAGAGGTTGTAGCCGTGGCTCGGGCTGGCTGGTAGATGCAGTGAGCTAGGCCGTAGTCTGAACTCGAAAATCGCAAATTTTCGTTGCACCCAAGCTGGAGTAGTGTGCGGGGGAAAAGCTGTGTGATCCATTCGCCCTGACGCTCATAGGGTCTATGTCCCCCAGGGTACTGCCGGAACGTACCTTGGGTACGGTCCGGTATACCGGAACGTACCCTGGTCACTATTTGATATGGTTAGAGTTAGGATTAGGATTAGGGTTAGGGTTAGGTTTAGGGTTAGGGGGTAGGTGTAGGCGACTCCCTAGACTCGTTAGTGGAGCTGAAGGGGTCGTTGTCGTATCAGGTACTACAGATATGTAGCCGAGGTACATATATGTATACACAATGTGTTACTACCAGACTTGTACTACAGAAGTGTACCCTAACCCTAACACTAACACTAAACATACCTAATGTAAAAATATAAACATAATACTAAACAACCTAAAACTACCTCGGGTACATATCTGTAGTACCTGATACGACAACGACCCCATCTGCGCTAGGGGAGTAGGCGAGGTACGGTCCGGCATATTAGATAGTACCTGGGTACGTTCCGGTATACCGAACCGTACCCAGGGTACGTTCCGGCAGTACCCTAGGGGACATAGACCCTATGAGCAGCACGCACAGACACACAGAGAGGCAACTGGCAAGCTCATGGCAAAGCTGGCAAAGCTGGCAAGCTCATGCTGATGCGATACTTTTACTGACGTCACACTTACGTCACTTGATCACTTACGTCATCAAATTCACAAATCACTGAATGAATAAGGACGCAAATAATATAAATAAACCAACGGGGGAAAAAATCGAATAAATATTATACAAACAAATGAATGAATCAATGAATAAATAAATACTGCACATACATACAAGTAGGCGGAAGGTTACTCCGTGTGTAAGCTTGTTCGAATTATATTATATATATATATATATATATATATACGTAGTAGTTCATAACTTTAACGTTTTGATGTGTTTCCACATAACCAGCCCGATCTCCAGGGATAGGATTGGGTTTTGCTTTCGGTTTAATATCCCGCATTACATAAACAGGTCGATACAAGTGGCTTGTAATTTTCCAGCGCAGCTTTTGTTTCGGTTTTGGTGTTTGTCTCACGGTCTCTCACCAATCTATAAAACACATGTACAGATAGATGGATCATGCATGCACGGATGGATAGATAGATAGATCGGTATAGAGATAGTCGGACGGACGGACGCACACACACGCACGCACGCACACAACACACACACACGCTCACGCACACACACAACACACACGCGCGCACGCACACACACAACACACACACCGCGCGCGCGCACGCACGCACGTACGCACACAACACACACACACACGCTCACGCACACACGCACGCATGCACGCCTGTTTATGCTGTCTTTGTGTGTGATCCAGAGCGCGTATTCGTGTGTGTGACTCATGACAACAGGCTGCGACTGGATATATATCTATGAAGATATCTGCTTCCTTAACTAGCTGGCTGGCTGTGTGGCAGTCAGACTTTCCATATATATGGCCACCTACTGCCTGCCTGTCTGTCTGTCTGTCTGCCTGTCTGTCTGCCTGCCTGCATGTCTACCTGCCTGCCTGCCAGTCTGTCTGCCTGCTTGCGTGTCTCAGTGCCTGCCAGCGTGCCTGCCTATCCACATGCCTCCGTGCCTGCCTGCCTGCCTGCCTGCCTGCCTGCCCCACTGCCTGTTTTTTTTCCGCTTGCCTGCCTGCTTGCCTCGTTCACATCAATTTCCCGACTGTCCAAAAATACAACAGACAAAACTAAAGAATCCGCTCTCCCTCTCATTTCCTACGCATGTATCGTGAGAACGAAACCAAGAAGTCCACTACCCATGTTTTCATTTTCTTCTTACCCCCCCCCACGCACACACGCACGCACGCCCGCGCGCGCACACACACGCATACACACACATGCATACATGTATGTATACACGCACGCACGCACGCACGCGCACACGAACACGCACGGAGAGAGAGAGAGAGAGAGAGAGAGAGAGAGAGAGAGAGAG
>NW_014578401.1:19227-19731 GCF_000485595.1 Priapulus caudatus
GAGAGAGAGAGAGAGAGAGAGAGAGAAAGAGAAACACAAAGAGGGGTCGATTTGTGACGCGGATAAACTATTCCCCCGCTAACACGCATGCGATAACCCGAGTCCGTCCAACCTTCCCCCTGCTGCTACCCGCGTCCGTCCAACCTTCCCCCTGCTGCTACCCGCGTCCGTCCAACCTTCCCCCTGCTGCTACCCGCGTCCGTCCAACCTTCCCCCTGAACCGGCTGAAAACGACGCCGGCCGCCTCCTCCGCGACTAGAATTTGACTGTATCGTTACGAATCTGTCGCCCTGTACCCTTCTCCCCCTCCTCTCACTCTATCTCTCTCTCTCTCTCTCTCTCTCTCTCTCTCTCTCTCTACCTGCTCTCCCCGTCACCCTCTCTCTCTCATCTCTCCTACATCCGGATTCGAACGCAGTGGCTTCTCTCTCATCCTCGTCGTCCGCAACTATAGATCTATGCACACGTACACGCACACCTAGCGTGCAATCTTCCGCGTTTGCC
>NW_014578401.1:25303-26635 GCF_000485595.1 Priapulus caudatus
AGGCGGCGGCGGTGGTGGTGGTGGTGGTGGTGCAGGCGGCGGCGGTGGTGGTGGTGGTCGTCGTCGTCGTGGTTATGGCAATGATGCTGATGATGCTACTATTACTTTTGCTACTGCTACCGCTGCTGCTGATACCGATCTCCCGACAAATATAAGAATTACGGCATATATAAATACCGAAACGGTTTACGACAGACGAGCTTTCTCCTCTCTGACCCCGTTTCCTCCTCCTCCTCCTACTCCTCCTCCTCTTCCCCTCTGACGCTCCCCCTCCCCATCTCCGTCGATCCCCCTCTCCCCTCCCCCCTCTCTCCCCTTCTCCCTCGTAACGCGTGTGTTGTACTCAACAGACAAACAGCGGGGGCAACCTATTCTGTGTACCTGTGTTACAGGGCTATTGCGCCTGCCTGCCTGTATGATGCGCTGCCGCAGCGCCGGGGCACCACCACTATACAACGTATTTACCCGCTCAGCTGCTATATTAGACATTCATGGACGAACGCTGCTACTGGAACAACGCGCCAGGGCGCCAGCGATATATATATATATATATATACATGTACACAAAATAGCCTTATACAGTATTCATAACTCGTATTCAATTGCGTTTGCCACGCTACTGCTACTGCACAGATAAAGCAGGGTGGGAGGGGGAGGGGAGGGGCGGGGCGGGGGGGGGGATGGGGGAGGGGGAGAATATTACATTCGCGCATGCAGGGGAGCAGTATAACGTGTGAAATCGTATAAGTTGTTACCGTATTTTGCGATGCAGTTGTTATATTTTTCCGTGCGGCGGCACGAATGCGGCTGTGAATAAAATCGGCCGTGTCATGACACGGCGTGGCTGTGATGTTACTGCTGCTGCTGCTGCTGCTGCTGCTGATGATGATGATGATGATGATGTTACTGCTGATACTGCTGCTGGTGGTGGTCGTGGTGCTGCTGCTGATACTGCTGCTGATGATGATGACGATCCTGCTGCTGCTTCTGCTGCTGCTAATGATGATGACGATGATGGTGATGATGATGATGATGCTCCTGGTGGTGGTGCTGCTGCTGCTGATACTGCTACTACTGCTGCTGCTGCTGCTGCTGATGATGATGATGATGATGATGCTCCTGGTGGTGGTGCTGCTGCTGCTGATACTGCTACTGCTGCTGCTGCTGCTGCTGCTGATGATGATGATGATGATGATGCTCCTGGTGGTGGTGGTGCTGCTGCTGCTGATACTGCTACTACTGCTGCTGCTGATGATGATGGTGATGATGATGATGATGATGACGATGATGCTCCTGGTGGTGGTGGTGCTGCTGCTGCTGATACTGCTACTA
>NW_014578401.1:29278-29935 GCF_000485595.1 Priapulus caudatus
TTTCTCGTAGTTTTTTTAATATTTAGTAATAAATTGGTAGCCGAGCGGGCGTATTGGTGTCTGTAGCGCACACTTTATGCTACACAGACTTATCCTGAGCTTCGCGAGTCATTTTTAAAGCAGTAAGCTGATAATCGGTAACAAACGGACTGATTCCGAGTTCCTGTTTCCATAGAGAGACGGTTAAGGGTAGCTTTTGTGTACACACGGGTAGCATAATGGGGGGTTTAAATACTTTGTTTAAGGGCGAAATCAGAGAGAATCGGTTGGTAGTCGTGATCAGGGGATCATACTTTTTGCTACCTGCGTAGTTTTTCGAAATAATATTTATTTGGCCGAACACAACTCTGTGGTATTCTGAGTTTTATATTCTAAATCCTAAACTATATTATAATATATATACACACACTTTGGTGTAAAAAACCTGTTAACTACAGTGATACCCTGTGTAACACAGTTACAAGTGTATATAGAATGGATAAGTCAAGTTCTGGATGGTATGGGAGAGGGGAGGTAGTGGATAGAATAGGAGGAGGGTAGAGAAGGTGGGTGGATGGAATAGAAGGGTAGAGAAGGTGGGTGGATGGAATAGGAGGCAGGAAGAGAATGTGGGTGGATGGAATAGGAGGGTAGAGAAGGTGGGTGGATGGAATAGAA
>NW_014578401.1:37674-39281 GCF_000485595.1 Priapulus caudatus
CGCACACACGCGCACGCACACACGCACGCACGCATGCACGCACTCTCAAGCACTGACGCACGCACACACGCACACACGCACACATGCACGCACACTTCAACCACTGACGCACGCACACACGCGCACGCACACACGCACGCACGCATGCACGCACTCTCAAGCACTGACGCACGCACACACGCACGCACGCACACATGCACGCACGCACACTCTCAAGCACTGACGCACGCACGCACATTAGCAGACGAGATTTACTGAGAAGACCTGACGACGACCTTTTCCCCCATTGCTTCGCTTGTACTCCTGCGCGACCACTCGAGTTTTCGGGCGAGTGGGAGACGGGCGGAAAAAAAAACCCACCACCACGCGGTCAAGCGCTGTTTGCAAATTCGACACAACGCGGACGACGGGCGATCTGTCTCAATGCGGGCAAATTTGTCGACACAGCGATCGCATGAAACGATGATCGATGATGAATCGTGGCGGAATGGCATGTTGCCGTGACATCGAGGTGCGCTGCGTGCAACCCCCCTCACCCCCGAATCACCTGGACCTAGCGCAAAATAGTACAAGGGTCGGTACACGGTGGGGACACGAACAGGGGATGCTGGAGGTGGGTTCGGTGGGCGGGGTTTAGTCCTGGGTAACTGGGAATCCGACAGTTTGTTTCGCAGAGAGACTGACCCCCCGCCGCGTATTTCGCGCGCGGCGAGAGATCGAAGATTTTGTCGTTTCGGTGAAATTACTAACAGTTTTGGTAAAATTAGCTAAAAAATGCTAAAACTAGGACCGTAAAGGCAGCCCCGCCATGCTATAAATGAAAAAGCTTGGAGAACCCTGTATATATACATAATAACAGGCCAAACTTCACGCTAACTAGTTCACTGCCTGTCTGAGCCTCAAAGCAGGATTTGCCCCCGACGTTTTTCATCGACTCACAAAAGAAAGCAGCAGTTCAAAGAGTTGAAGCTCGGTAACGGCGCAGCAGAAGACCAACCTGCTTGTCAGCTCCCGGCAAAAGTCAGCGAAAGACGCGATATACGCCGTTTCGGGGACCGGAATATATATCGCCGGCTGTCCGTCCGTCCGCCTTTACGTCGAAAATAGCGCGTAATTGGGACTAATGAAGCCCCTTTTTTTCTCGCGCCGTCAATTTTATAATTAGCTAATAACGATTTAATGAAATCGCTGAGCCCGGGGCACGTCCGGTGCGCGGAAGAATTGCGGAAAATAAGCGACGGGCGCGAAATGCTAAACGTTTCCGAAATTTCGTCGGCCGCCGACGACGGGGTAATTGGGTTTCGACACGTGCTGTGCTGCCTCCACCCCCCCCCACCCACCGACCTGAGCCTCCTCACCCCGAGCCTGAGCCACCCTCCCCCCGAGCAACCCCCCACCCAGCCACCTTCCCCCCGAGGCACCTTCCCCCCAAGCCACCTTCCCCCCAAGCCACCTTCCCCCCGAGGCACCCTCCCCCCCAAGCCACCTTCCCCCCGAGCCACCTTCCGTCGTCTTTCTGTCTTGCATCTCCTCCCCCCACCCCCCGCCTTTTCCCCCATGTATCTTCTTTCCACCGAACACCTTCTCCTCCCTCTCCCCCGCATGCT
>NW_014578401.1:39956-52343 GCF_000485595.1 Priapulus caudatus
TCGCCTCTCTCGCCGCGCGCGTCGGCGAAGCGAGCACGCGGCGCTTTTGTCGTCGGCGGCGGCGGCGGCGGCGGCGGCAGTGGCGTTCTCGTTACACTTCATTAACAAATTAAACAATCCCTGAAACGAGCCTCCCCCCCCCGTGTGGAAATCTCCCCCCGACGGGCCTCCGCCGCCGTTTGATCGCGGTACCGATTCGCGCGGGCCGTCGTTTTTCCGTGCGACAGCTCGGCCGAATTAAAGATCGCGCGACACCTTTGAACCCGCCGATCAAACGACTCGATTAAAATCGAATGCGATGGCGGCGGCGGTGGTGGCGGGCAGCGAACGTCGAACCGGTCGCCCGTGCAATGGTGCTCGACGTTAATCAGACTTAAGCGCATAAACGCCCCGGAAGCATTTCAACTGCGCGGCGCGCGCGCGCGCGGAAAAAATTATGCGAAAGAATGCGTTCGCCTGTCGGCTGGCTTTGCACAGCCGAATACCGGTTTGTCGAACGCGGCCCCCCCCCTCCACACCCTCCCCGAGTGGCTGGGGCCCACAAAGGCGCTACATTATCATTTTTAATTAATTGATGTTTAAATATTGATGCGGACAATTGAAGTTTGAAGGTGACCCTTGCCGTCGGTGGAGCAATGTGAATTACTGCTTCCCCCTCCCTTCCCCCTCTCTCCCCGGTTCGAAGGCGGTTGGCGTATGAGTGGACGTGTTTGGGCACGGGCGGCGCGCGCGCGAGCGAGCGAATCAATGCGAAAAACAGAGGTTTGTCACAGAATTTAGTTTACGGATTGCCGTTCGAATTCCTGGTAGCCTCCAGAGACGCGAGCGAGCGCGGATAAATAGATAGACGGATAGGCAGATTCGCCAATTGATACCCGTGTACATGTATATATCTACATCAGAACTACCACAAACTCGCTTATTATGATAGTATTGGTATATTGTATATATGATATATGGTATAGTAGTGATGGTATTGATATACTTATTGATACTACTGGTGTGGACACAGAGACAGAAAGACACACAGAGAGGGGGAGAGGGGCAAAGAGAGAGAGAGAGAAAGAGAGAGAGAGAGAGAGAGAGAGAGAGAGAGAGAGAGAGAAAAGAGATGAGGGGAAGAGCGAGAGGAAAAATTGAGAGAAAGGGCAAGAGATGAGAAAGGGAGAGAGAGAGCGAAGTGACGACAGGAGATAAAGAGAGGGAGAGGGAGAGGTGAGAGGAAAGGAATAGAGGGGAAGAGAGAGGGGAGAGAGAAAGATTTATCAGAGAGAGAGAGAAATCAGGCGGTAAAGGGGGGGGGAAGAGAAGCAAGGGATGGCGGGAGAGGGCGAAGGAGAGCGAGAGAACGAGTGCGGCGAGAGGCGAAATACAAGCGAGGCTCAGTCGGAGGAATCGAACAATCAGCGCAATTCCCGAATGGGGCCGTATATATATATATATTATATAATATATATATAACAGTCTCGCATTCTGGCTGGTACGGGTTAGGCTAATAACCTAAGGCAGGCAGGCGTGACGGGCGGCGACCTACCCACAGATGCCTACACTGATTTGAAGGCAATCTGTAGTTTCTGGCCACTCAATTAGTAGTTCGAGGGTCACGTAGTGACCGGGCGAGTTTGCTAGGGGGGTCCGGCATGCCCCCGAAAAAGCAGTTGATTCTCGAGATGCAATTTCCTCGCATTCTGAAGTCAGAAATGACCATAAATTGACAAAAAATAAATTAATTTTTTTTTCTTCCAATTCACATACTGTTGAAATTCGTAGTATTGATACAAACTGGTCGTAGTGGTGCGCC
The DNA here is from genome assembly GCF_000485595.1 of Priapulus caudatus. Classification (NCBI taxonomy): domain Eukaryota; kingdom Metazoa; phylum Priapulida; class Priapulimorpha; order Priapulimorphida; family Priapulidae; genus Priapulus; species Priapulus caudatus. The sequence goes on from NW_014578401.1 coordinate 41,758, forward strand.
ACAAAGGAATAGAATTTCGTATAAAATACGGATAGAATCGTAGTGGTTGGCATCTCTGCCTACCGCACCCCCCTGCCCCTCGACTTCTCCCGACTAACAGCCCAGCCCTCTCCCCCCTTCGTCAGATCGTCGTCCATGACGCGCGTAGTTGCGCACTATGGACCGACGACCTAACGAGACGTTCCGACGAAGGCACGCGCTGCGACCGCCGAATCGTTCGTTGCCGACGCATCGGTCATGCAACGACGCACGCCTCCTGCGGTGCGTCCGTCCCCTCCGCCGCAGAGCCGACGGACGAATAACATTATCGCGGCTAATAAACAACCGCGATTTCGTGGAAATGAACGCGGATTTCCGACGCGATTCGCGGACGTCGCGACGAGAGTACATTTTTTTGCGATCGGTTGACGTATGAACCTGGGTGGTGGAAATGTCAGCTCGTCCCCCTGCTGTTCAGAACTGGTGCTGTGCGACTTTCGCTTAAGGGCTGGCCGATTTTTTTCACAGGTTTTACTATTGGCTGTGTATTGTAGAAAACAGTGTGGTTACTGTCAGAAACACTATTAGTATTAGTGTTTTACATTAGTCTACCATTGACCTTTGGTCTAGTCGATCGTTGACTGTAGAAACATCGTGAAGACACGAGTTTCTCATGCACAGTGGATGGAGGTGCTGAGCAAAAATTAATGCTAGGACTGATGTTGGGACGAGATTTATTCCCGACAACAACGTGCCAAAAAAATTTTAATCAGTTCTGGCTGTGATTTCGTGCCAAAGTCTGACATGCTACGAGCTCGGACAACTCATCAGGGGTCGTTAACACTAACCAGGGGTAGAAATTAAATTTTGAACAAGGGAGTCAACAGACTCCCTACCCTCAAAATAGGCCGCAGGCAAAATGAGGCGAGTCGGCGGCAGTCTGAGGTTGGCAAAATTATAAGATATTACAATAACGCATGTGCTTTATTTTTCAGATTCATGGCAGTTGCACAGTCTGCCAACGGTTGGCTTTGGGACATTAGGCTGAACAATACAGTAATCCGCGAGCCGTGTCCGGAACGAACTAGTCTAGTATGGCAGAATTTTCAGGGAGTCACACGGACTCCTGCATATGTCAAATCAGGGAGTCCGACAGTAAATCAGGGAGTATTTGACTCCGGACTCCCGTTAATTTCGCACCCTGCTAACCAACGTAGATTCTTTCTCTCTCACCCAGGAGCCGATTTAGAATTTACCTGACTCACCCGCATGTTTGTACGTCTCAACAGTTAATTAGAGATTAATTATATTGCTGCAACAACCCTACAATTACCTTTAACGAGTCGCAGTCAACATCAATTCGCGTCGCCTGGACTTCCGGGTGAAATTTTTCCCGCAGAATCGTCCGACCTTTTCGCAGAATTTCCTAGCGGAAATATATTCGCCGATATTTCACCCCCCTTGATTTTCGTAGGGGAGTGGCTACCACGATAATACATTTAAATCAAGCATGGCCGCTCATCTCCGACGCCGATTCATTCGATTTCACCAACAATGCCTAAACCAACAAGTGGACGTAGAAATTCGACGGTGGATTAACGTCAAATCCCACCTAGCCAATGGCGCGGATAAAACGCATAATAATAATACTCGATTTCGCGCCGAAAATTAAAATTTCGCGAGCGAGGGGGCTCGCGCCGTAGCTTTACGCATACCGCGATGTACATTTCTGAACAGATGTGCAGACGTGGGTGGGGTGGGGGGGTTTTTACACGTAAGGCAGCGCGACTCGTGTCACACCAAGTCGAGCAAAGGTAACGGGATCAGAGTCGGGCGTTGTTCGCATTTTTTTTTTAACAATCGCCCGCCACCGAGCCCTTTCGCAAACGCTCACATTTAAAATCGCGGTAATTGATCGCGTCATTTTTCTAATCTTTCCGCGGCGTTAATATTTCAAGCAGGTGCACGGCCTTTTCGGCGAAAGCCTTTTCAAAGCACGCATCGCAGCTGCGAACGTAACACTTGCCACGCGAATTTATCGATGAATAATATAAGTGGAGTTGATCGCGTATATATATATCCCTTTACAGACTTGCGACAACGGCGCTAGTGCCGGCAACAAGAATTAATTCACAGATTTTAAACTGCTGAGAAAATGGATTACAAAGTCACCATACTCTATAGTATAGCTGAGAGGGTCTATGTCACCCGGGGTACTGCCGGAACGTACCCTGGGTACGGTCCGGTATACCGGAACGTACCCTGGTACTATCTAATATGCCGGACCGTAGCTCGCCTACTCCACTAACGAGTCTAGGGAGTCGCCTACGCCTACTCCCTAACCCTAACCATATCAAATAGTGAACAGGGTACGTTCCGGTATACCGGACCGTACCCAGAGTACGTTCCGGCAGTACCCTGGGGGACATAGACCCTATGATCGAGCTATAGTATAGCTAGGGTACACAGAATTTCAGGATTACTAACAAAAATATTTCACAATTAAAAAATAGCAATTAATAGAGGTAAAATATAAACACGGGTGTTCTCATAAAAAAAACTCAGAGTAAATATCCATTTTCACGTTTCCATTTTTTCCATGTCCCTATTCCAATGTTTACATTGATCAATCACGTGTTATTCGGATCTGGTCAACATAACCTTCTAGCAGAATTTATAATGTTTCTCATGCTCTTACACAACAAAAACAATTAGAAACTGAAAAACAGATGGTGGATAATTAAGCAAATATCCAGAGTAGCTATAAAACGTGATCCGATCCGACAGTAAGCAAGCATACAACTCACTCACTGTCTGTCGGCCCGATCAAACGCACCGCAGCAGTGGGTGGCATTAGTCCCATTACGCAACCCGTACGCAACATTCAACTCAACTCAGCGCAATCTAACTAACAAACTGATCATAATTACTGCCGATGATCCACAAATTTACGACGCAACGTGAGCAATAACAACCCGATCTGAATCGCAACACCGTTGTCATACGCACTACTTTAGTCAATAATCGAAACAGTGGCAGCCAGCAATGCTGAGCGTGCCACTGCAGCCCAGACATGATCAGCGCTAACAATCATGCAACGCTAGCATTTTGTAAACATCGTCTTCCTGACGCTGTCAGGCAACGCAGCGGCATTCTCTACGCTAGATCGCACACCGCAACCTCGGCTATTAAAGTTCATTATTTGATCACGCTGCGTTTCTTTTGTGTAACACGCTATTTACATTCAAAACTTTAACAAAACATACTTACATTGCCTACCGATCAGTGTTGCCGACGCCACTACCGCCATTTTGGATATTCGGCGCTCCTGGCGGAAGTAACCGAAACTGCCCGACTTTTATGGAAGGCGTGTGTGCGCAGGGCGGTTTTCGCAGCAACGCGCGTGTTTCACTGCAAATCCCTCCAAGTAGTGTCAGGCAATAAATACATGAGATCTGCATCGCCATAGGTGCGTACGCATGTAATTATGTTGTTACGTGGGCACGCGCACCGCATATTATATTTCAATTACCATGGAATTCATTCCACCGTATTTAATTCTACGCAATAACGCGTGCAGAAATTATATATACGATATGTTACTCGGAGATATATATTATATATCAGCAACGAGAATCTATTATTTCTAATAGCAGCTGTACAATATTATTACGAATAATGTATCATTCACAAGGAAAAACACCGTGTTAACCACGGAGCAGTTACATTAATTACTCTAATCAATGAGATCGTTAGTTTACAAATGCTTACAATAGCAGAAGCTGCCAAATTGCTTGTTAATATAATGCAAAAACGCTACGATAAACTTCATTATATAAATATACTGTCATATATATGACATGAAAAAATAAAGTTTGCATAACGATATTGAAATATTAAAATCATGCATTTTTAATTATATTTATGGTATTCGCAATTTACATTAAAACGCAAATAAATTAATAAATAATTAAACAGCAAAAAACATCAATGCATCAAAATTCAATCATTATGCAGCGGAAAGCGATTGTTCTTTATGCATTTCGTGATTTTGTTGCGACCAAAAAATTTAATCAAACCAAATGACCTGATAAAATATTCGTCGGCAATTACATTACAGTGCTGTTGGTGAACCCCTTCCCGGGGTTAACACTGCATTGTCATTCGATCTTTATTTGCATACGGCCGAATGCACTGCGCGAAAGTACATTTCGATGTTTTCGTTTTAGCGAAATGCGGTTAGCGGCGCGATGGCGGTGCCGAAAAATCTAGCCGCTGGGAGGAATTGAGTGGATACCAGACAGTGTTCCAATGCCGCAATCCACTGATCTAACTATATATACTTACCTGTCTGTCTATCTATCTATCTATCTATCTATCTATCTATCTATCTATCTATCTATCTATCTATCTATCTATCTAGCTAGCTAGCTAGCTAGCTATCTATCTATCTATCTATCTATCTATCTATCTATCTATCTATCTAGCTAGCTAGCTAGCTAGCTATCTATCTATCTATCTAGCTATCTATCTATCTATCTATCTATCCATCTATCTATCTATCTAGCTATCTATCTATCTATCTATCTATCTATCTATCTATCTATCCATTTATCTATCCATCTAGCTAGCTAGCTAGCTATCTATCTATCTATCTATCTATCTATCTATCTATCTATCTATCTATCTAGCTATCTTATCTAATCTAACTATCTATCATCTAACTAGCTATCTATCTATCTATCTAACTATCTAACTATCTATGCTATCTATCTATCTATCTATCTATCTATCTATCTACCTATCTATCTATCTATCTATCGATTTATCTATCTATCTATCTATCTATCTTATCTATCTATCTTTATCTATCTATCTACATTATCTATCTATCTATCTTATCTTAACTAGTAACTATTATCATCTAACCATCTAACTAGCTATCTATCATCGATCTATCTATCTTATCTCTCTCCATATATATAATATATATTATATATATATATATTATATAGGTTAAAACAATTATGCTAAAATATGTATTAGAAACTGCATCGTGGGACGCAAACGAGGGAGCAATGCGGGATGGGAGGGAGGGGGAGGATAGGCGGCCGAAGGAGGAAAGGGAGGAAAGAGGAAGGAGGAGCGAGGAGAGAAGGAGAGAGGAGGGGAGGGAAAGGGAAGGAGCGGCGAGAGGAAGGCGGAGAGGAACGGCGGCCGACGGGCGGGAAGGAGGGAGGGGAAAAAGAAGCAAGCGAGGAGGGGTGGATGGAGCGAGGGAGAGCAGGGTGGGAGAGAGGGAAAGAGAAGCGGAAGGAGGGAGGGAGGAAAGGAAGGACGAGGGGCGGTGATGGAGCGAGAGAGAGGGGTGGGAAGGAGGGAGAGAGGAAGCGGAAGGAAGGGAGGGAGAAAGGAAGGAGCGAGGGGGCGTGGATGGAGCAGGGAGCGGAGGGTGGAAGGGGAGAGAAGGAGGCGAGGGAGGAAAGGAGTGAGGGAGGGAGGCAGGAAAGGAAGGAGGGAGGGGAGGGAGTCGAGGGCGTTTGTTTTAGATCGCGTTGTAATTTCTGGGCTCACGTCACACTGACGTCATCACTTCGTCGTCACATGACGAACAATGAGCAGAAGAGACGTGTGTCGGCATCGAGGGAGACAGAGTGATCGCGACGGGACGCGCGATCACACGACGACGAGTGCATTCGCATCCGGCGCGCTAGCACAGCAGGCATACCGAACAAACGTCGCGTGAAAAAAAAAAACTATAAAATAAAATAACTGGTGATTTTCCATGTAGGGGTATATTTTTCCGACTAGGGGTCACGTGTCTTTACACACATAAATTGCAGTAGTCAGTCAGTCACTCCGTACAGATTAGTCAGTCAGCTCAGGTCAGTCAGTCAGTCACTTCAGTCAGCAGTCAGTCTTTTTTTTTCTCGTGTACGGTCAGTCAGTTAGGTCAGTCACATCACTCACTCAGTCAGTCGACTCACTCACTCACTCACTCACTCACTCACTCATGCTACTCACTCACCCATTCACTCACTCACTCAACTCACTCACTTCACTCACTCAACTCACTCACTCACTCACTCACTCACTCACTCACGCATCACTCACTCACTCACTCACTCCACTCACTCACTCACTTCACTCACTCACTCACTCACTCACTCACTCACTCACTCACTCACTACGCATGTCAGTGCGCGCGCGTTCAGGAGTCAGTCAGTCAGTCACTTCACTCACTTTCGTCACTCGTCAGTGTCAGCTCAGGCAGTCAGTCAGTGAAGCAGGCAGCAGTCAGTCAGTCCCGTCAGTCAGTCAGTCACTCACTCACTTTACTCACTCAGTCAGGTGTCAAGGTCAGGCAGTCAGTCATGTGAAACAGGCAGGCAGGCCAGTCAGTCCGTCAGTCAGTCAGTCAGTCAGTCAGCCGTCAGTCAGTCAGCCACCTTCGCGGTGTGAGTTAGAGGTTAGGTAGGCGAATGCCCGGCGGTGAAACGCGAAGGCGGAAAGAGCGAAGAAAGAGAAAAAAGATAAAGAAATCAAATCGATACCTTAGCGGGGCTTGAGTTGGCGACGCGGAGCGCGTGCGACCGAGAGAGAGACCTCAGGGCGAGGTGAATAGCGTCACTGCGTCTAGCTTAAGGAATCCAATGAAGTGTGGAAATGCATAATTATTGGGGAACCTCGCGAAGAGGCTTGGACTTAAGGTAGTTCCGCAAGGCGATGGCAGGTGGCAGTGTCGTACAGTGTCGGTTAGATCTAGTGTGCGTTAGATCAGGGAATACTATAATATCCATATGTCTGCCCAGGCTGGACTGATATTGCGAAGATACCAACGATCATGAGAGTGAGAATATAAATGGAAAGAAGACTACGAGGAAGAAGAAGAAAAAGAAGAAGAAGAAGAAGAAGGAGAAAAAGAAAAAGAAAAAGAAAAAGAAAAAGAAAAAGAAAAAGAAAAAAGAAAAAGAAAAAGAAATGCTGCGATCAAAGGGAATAATTATTATAGATATAATTTTGTCATGCACACGCGCTGTCGGCCCGCTCGCGACCAGTTTGAACGTATGAAAACGGCCGAAGAAAGTCATATTGGTAGTCAACAGTGACCGACGCACGAGCGCCATCTTCATGTACATTAGCATAGCCTGAACCTGACGAGCGATGATGGGAGCAAAGGGAATATTATAGATAGGATTTTATCATGCTTTCTTCTACCGCCCCTCAGCTATCTTTCAACCCGCCTTTCCTTCCACCGGTGACCGGGATGAAGTTTTGCACCCTACAGGCTAGGGCGTTTTCCTAATTATAAGCACAGGTCTACTGATAACAATTTATTACATAAATCTACGCTGAGATGCGATATTAAATGCATATTCATCATAAAAGATATCGCACATGCGCTAACACACGAACGTAGCTAGAGTGTGTACAGACTTGTATACAACGCGATATACGCGACCTTCCAAAAAGCAGTGCCCCTACATTGAAGTAGCGGTGCAGTTTTCGATTCGCACCTTCTGTAGATATGCCACACTCTTGATTAAATGCTTAGGCCACACTTAAAAAATTGTTTGTTTCCCCTTTACCTACTCGCCTCTCAGGGTACCTGAGGTACCTACAGTAGGTAGGTAGGTAGGTGAGAAATCTTTTTTATTTTGTTTTGACAAGATGTGTGTATGTATATTGTATATTCTGTTTTGTGCATATGTGCGGAACGAATTTGATTTTTTTTTTTTTGGCGAAATGAACTAAATTTTTGTTTGTTTTAATCGGCCAATAAAACGTGTCGAGTAGCGCGTTTTGGCGAGTCGGTCGGTAAAGGGCAAACAAGCAATATTTTATCTTAGGCCTTATAACGTCAGCCCTACGTTATTTCCTTTGTGCGATAGGTCGCACACGTGTCCGCGCCCTATCTCTGTACATTGCTATATATATATATGACTGTTTTTGATGTTTCAGGTAACAATGAAAAACAACAACAACAACAACAACAACAACAACAACAACAACAGCAGCAGCAGCAACAATCGGATTAGTGATGTACTCGAATACCGATTTATAAAAGTGAGAAGTCACGATTGAACGTCAGGTCGGTGTTAATATAGAAAGTCCCTTATATCTATTGATATATACACATCAAGAGCGTATTAAGAATCTTGTTAATACTCTCTTCATACACATGTATATATCTTACTTATATCAGAGCACTTATATCAACGTTGATTTATATGCTCTGCTTATATTGAGGGACTCTACGGTAAACAGGCTTGTCCTGTCACCTGGCGCCCAAAAACATTACGAATCGAATATTTTCATAGTAAAATTCGGTTACGTCAAGTAAGTATCCACTACGTATCAGTTTGTCTCTTGCACCGCAGGAGCAGCGGTCTTCGACTGTGAACGGCCGGAAGTGGCTGGGAGTGCGTAGATATCCTATACGCTACATATATAACTCCATATAATTATAGGTATCTATGCGTGAGAGCGGGAGAAACATCGTAACAACGCGACAGACGTTTCCGCGAACTCGTGAGAAGCGCGCGCTCACTCGCCGCTTGCTTTTGCGAGTCATAAACGATGACGACAACGACGCCGACGACGACGGTGACGACGACGCCGACGACGACAATGCCGATGACGACGCCGATGACAACAATGCCGACGACGACGACGACGACGCAGACAACGACATGGCTCTAATTGTTTCCCACTTTGACTGCGTCGGAATGACAATATCCAATAAAATGTGCTCGTTTAATATGAATTTATTCCGCGCGCCGCACTCACTTAACCTGCTTTCCTGAACTCCGACCCTTAATAATATCCACACTGATATATATATATTAAAATTACTATGATATATATATATATATATATATATATATATATATATATGTGTGTGTGTGTGTGTGTGTGTGTGTGTGAGAGTGTACAGGTTAAGTGAGTGCGACGCGAGGAAGAAATTCATATTAAGCGAGCAGCTTTTATCGGATATTGTCGTTTCGACGCAGTTAACGTGGGAAACAATTGGAGCCATGTCGTTGTCGTCAGCGTCATTTATCACCTGCATACATAAATATATAATATATATATATATATATATATATATTTATATTTGTGTATTTATTTATTTATATATATACATTTAGCACCACTACCACGGGAACATACTGCTCTCATCCTCTATTGCACTCAACAGAAGAAAACAACAACAAAAAACTTTCAGCTTCAAGATCACAGTAACAGGATTTTAATCTTTCAAAATTCGGCTTCAAGTACAGCAGACGGTGCCGCCCTCTACGTCGGCTGCGTTACCACGACGACGAGTCGCTGCGGCTTCGACGAGACAGCGCGAAAATCTACCGGGTGTAGTGTGGCATAAATCCCCCCTGATGGCAAACCTCCCCCCATTCTACACTGCACATGGGCGTGGGCACGTCTACCGAGTGCATGGTGAGTTGCACACGCACGTCGGAATTCGAACCGTATCGCGCGTGCGAAATGTCATCAAGGGGGGACGTTTGACATGAGGGAGGTGCATACCACGCCACGCCACCCCTCTCTCGACGTCACGAGCCACCTTCTCCACCGCCGCCCCTCTCTCGACGTCGAAACAACCCGAATAAATACTACTACTAATAAAATTCGGTGAGCCACGCGCGCGGTACCCCCCCGGCACCTCCGTACCCTCGCTCGCGGTCCCAAAACATTATTTCGCGCGGAGGTTAAAATAATTCGATAAACCGCGCGTCGCCGTCGCTCGCGTGGCTCCCTCTGTAGGAGCGGCAACGAATGAAACGACCATCGCCGGAGGAAGGCGGCGGCACCGACACGTACGTCTCTCTCGTCGCTTCTCTCGACCATCTGACTTTCGATCTTGACATTGTCGAATGCAGAAGCGATGCAAAGACTGACCGGAGACTGACAAAAAGTGACAGAAAAAGAAACGGAAAAGTGACAGGAGACTGGGAGACGAGAGCCGACAGACTCGGTGCGGCAAGCGCGCGCGCGGCTCCACCCGGAGCAGCAGACGACTTCCCGAACATTCCGCCGTCGTCGCCGGCAACGCACCGCCTTCGAGTCACCGACCCCCGTCATGTACCGCCACCTGGTGGTGGCAATTGCGCGCGTTGACATCTATGGAGACCCAGCAGTAGCGAACTCTGGCAATAGTCCACCGCGTCCACCACCACCACCAACATCAGGTAAACTTAAACTTAACTTTACGTCAGGGAAACTTTACGGTACGAGGGATTCCCCGTAAGGGGACCGAATACATATGTAGGTTTAACACGTAGGCAAATTTCTTCTTATTCCTGGTTACCGCAGTCCTTTACCCTCGCAGCACGGTAACCCCTACCGCTAATCAAACGTTCGGTAAACTTTACGGTACGAAAACATGTAGGTGAACTTTTCCGTACTAGCAGGCCCTCGCACAAGGATAGCCTACCACTAGTTAAAGTGATTACGTCACCGTAAATAGTACAAAATAAAAAAATATTTCCACTTTTTCACAAAATATAAGTAATTCTGTTCACTTTTATGGTTAAATTGCTGCATTATACTTCCTATTTTACTATATTGTTCGATGTGAACATACACTC